>NW_010328198.1:56952-72878 GCF_000700745.2 Antrostomus carolinensis | reverse complement strand
CTTTAAGGTCCCTTCCCACCCAAACTGTTCTGTGACACAATTTCTAGCAGTAAGAGCAGTCCTGGGCCTGCTGCCCTCATGGGAGCTGTGGGGAAGCTCCAAGGCAGGCAGGCTGGGAGACAAATGCAGGTGGACTTACCTTTGTACATGTCTCCACCACATGATGATTTGTCTTATGTTTAATTTGGCTTTTAATCTAACCAGAAACATTGTTACGATAATTACATAAACAGTAAATTTCTTAAAAACAAACCAAAACCAAACAGCCATAGGTGAACCTGAGGGAAGGACTGGAAACAGCCCTCTCAGGCGCTGTAGGTGCCACACACCCCATTGAAAAGCCACCAAAGCAGTGCAGGAGGAGCTGTGTGAGCAGCACTGCTGGAAACCGTGGTCACGCTGGGAGCTGAGGACAGGGTCTGACCCGTGATGAACACCTCACTAGCTAATTCCTGGTGGGCGACACAAGAACAAGGACAGGTCCAGGTCTGAACTCAAACTGCTTGTTTGCCAAGCTCATCATGTCCCACTCTCCCTCCTTGTCCCCCTCTCCCTCTCTGCTCCCCTCAGAATCAAGTGGAAACGTAATGCAGCTCTAACATTTCCCACTTACAAAGATGGAAATACTTATTTTTCTGTCTGAGGACAGGGCACAGCTTATCACCCTCATTCCAGCAAAAGAAGTCCTTCATAAAGTGAATGCTCTGGTTTCAGTGTGTGCCTCAGCAGAGAGGACCCAGTACGCTACAAGCACTACCCAGACACCAGGTGCCATGCAAGCTTAGCAAAACACAACGACCTTGAGCTTCCAGTAACAACTAAAAACATTGGTATGTTACCAACATTCTTCTCACAACAAACCCCACACTGAAACCAAAACACAGCTATTCTGGCTACTCAGAAGAAAATTAACTCTATCCTAGCAAAACCAGGACACTTGTGAAACAGCCACATCGGTTCCTCCACTGCGTGCGGAGATGGCTGTGAGTGTTTGTGCAGGATTTTTCATCTGTTGGCTCCTGCAGCTTTGTTTCACATCTCAAATCATAATCCATTTTACCTGGATAAGAATTATGTACTGAATGCCCTTACTTCTCCTTTTCCAGAAGGCTAAGAACGTTTTATATCAGTGTTTTTCAAGCCAGCAAACAACTGTGTTTTCTGGAAATTATTTCAGGAAAGCAGAAAGCACCTCAACTTAAAGAAGAAATGCTCCCTGATGACGACAGCAATTCAAGAATTTTTTTTTGTTTCTGATGTGGACCCTCCTGCTTTATGTAAACATTACCAACAGTTACAAGGCACAGAGCCATTCTGTTACCATTTTATTGATCATACTGTAGTAACACCTAGAGCAGAGAGTGGTGGTGTGTGTGTTGTGGTAGGTGTTGTACGAGTGACCCTTTCTGCCTGGCAGCAGATGCGCTCCCACAGCAAGCACAGCTATGGCAGAAGCTGCTGCTCTGATGCTAACAACCCTCATAAAAATGGAAATAAGACAGGTGGAAGATCAGATTTTTAGAGAGATTCTTCCAGAGTGCTCTTCAAAAACCCATCTGTCTTTAGAAATAAGTCCTTGCATTCATTTTTGATGACAAGTAAAGACTGCATAGTGTATGGGAACAACAGAAATGGAATGCACCTGGTGAGGGACTAGCAGTGACATAGGAGGCTACTCCCATATCGCCCATTTGGAGAATGGAATTGCAGGCGGGTACAAATTGTAACTTGATAGATGTATCCAGATCTTCTGTTGGTGCTAATCCCTCTGGCCCACTAAACTGTGCCTAGCCAGTATGATGTGACAATTAGAAGCTTTAAAGATACTGAATGTCTGCATCTACTTTGCCCTTGAAACTACTGTCCTGGTGTAACCATGATAGCCACGCTGCTCCCTCGCTCAGCGTTACTCTCAGAGTTGCACAGGAAAGCTGATCAACAGACGTGGTCAGTCACACAACAATTCTGGAAATCTGTGTCTCTGCAGATAAGTTCAATTTTTCTTTGGTAGAAAGAATAGAAGGGTTTTCTTTTGTTGTTTCTTTAGCACTGATCTGCTCTTTCGCTTAATAAAATATCCTATTTTGCAAAGACAATAACAGAAGCCGAGAAGAGGGAGCAAAAGAGTCATATTCCAAGTCATACTAATATAATCCCATGCTGTTAAAAAATGAAGTCATCAATCCCCAGGACAATGGGATGTACAATATATAACAAATGCATGATGCAGTTTCTAAGAACAGGTGACAAATGGCATCTTCAGAAATAGGGAACCAGTTTTCTGAGGCTTAAAACCACCAAGTAGCACAGGAACCCAGAAATATAACCTATCCACAAATGACTCCTTCCAGGCATCCCAGGACCTCTGCCTGTTGCCAAACTTGAAGTTAGCAGAGGAGTCAAAGGTGGGCATGGTGACAGATGTGATGGCTTTATGCTTTCCCGATGACATTCTTCAACTGTACTTATGGGAGATGTATTTATGGGAGAAATATCATCAAAACTTACCTCTAAAAAGGGGAAAAAGTCATTAAAACGTAAATGTCAGGGGAATAATTGATTCCTGAAGTGAATAACCCTGGAAATTCATGTAAGATGCCAGTAGCGGAAAAATAAAGAACTGGAAAATAGGATGGCCTAAAAGTGAGGCCAGGTCAGTTTAAGGTGCATCTGCATTGCCTTTCCAGTTCAGCTGGGGAACTGACCGGGAAGCTGCTGCACTGGGAAATAACCATGAGGTCCATAAAAGGGATGGAAAATGTATAGACAAGTGTTCTTGTCAGTGTCACAGACCTCCAAAGGACCTTGCTGGTGGGCCTCGCTGTGAGAAAGTGGCACTTTTGGCAGAGTGATGAGGAACAGTTATGCCACAAGAGGATGCACTGGGATAAGAAGGCCGACTGCACCGATAAAGGCATCATACAAACCATACAGTAACTTCACAGTGGAAGACACTATTTAAAATAACTCCAGTATCTCCTCACAGAAGTCAGTGAGTTCCTTGTATTCCCTCCACCTGACAACCAGAGTAATGGAACCGCACAACTATGATGTTACAAGTGTCTCTTCACGACTATGTGTTTTTCTCCTGACAATCATTCCATCTGTGTGCACATCAGCATGTGACAAGGTGAGCAGAACCCTTCCTTGAGGTGGAACTCCAATATCACCACTTTCTAGTCAAGAATGACACGTGCAGCAAGCGTCCTGCTGCAAACACGACACACACCATCATCCCCTGTCCTTATGGTTTTCAGTATGCTCTGGAAATAACAGATAAAATAGCCAGGAATAAAAAGTAATCTTACCTATAACTTTTCCTAGGAATAGTGCCTTTGGGGAATTGAACTGGATGTCAGACGCCGGTGGCAGGCTGTAACTTGTTGGAGGATAGTGATCAAGCTGGGGGAAGAGAAAAGAAATGGTGAGGATTGTGAACTGACCTGCCTTCTTACAGTGCTGCTGAATCAGCTCTGCTTTGTAGAGCTGATGCCTCCACTTACAACTCCGGTACACTCTGCTTAAACTTTGATAAAGGAGAAATAACAGTTATTACCTTTCCTTCCTTCCTTATGTGCCATTTCCAAGGTTTCCAAGGCCTGAAAAATACCTATATTGGACATTTGTTTGTTTTGATTGCTTCTGCAATCAAAATAATTTTAGCTTTCGCTCATGTGCTTCAATATAATTGCTAAAAATAACAACAGCATCAACAGCAACAAGAAAACAGCTTATTATTTTAATGCAGGATTTCCACTTGGGACCTATGTTACTGCTAATGCTAGATTTACATGCTTTGCCTACAGGGGAATAGTTGAGAAATTGAGATTAATGTAGGTGTTGGCCATTCTCCTTTTCTCTCAGGGTAGTAATAAATTACTAAGCAATAGATTTTTGCACTTCCTGTTTATTATTTTCTTGTTGAAAATGTTGTTCAGCTTAGTTGTGATGACACTTAGTGAAACCTACAAAAATAAATTCAAGAATAATCACCTTAGCTAAATAGTTTAATCTAGAAAAAAATCATATTGTCCCTGATACAGCACAAGAATCACACTGTATTAGTATATTTTTTTCCTGGTTTTTAACTATTAAACAGAAAAATGTGAAGTGAGAAGAAGAAAACGAACTGCCCGTGCTTAGCAACAGCACTATTAAGATAGTTCGATACAGCTCAGTGGAGTTTTGATGTTCACATTTCATAAAGCTAACTGGGGTGGATTTCTCTCTTTGCTGCTGTTTTTTATTTTCTTGGCTGTACATGTTTATTATGTTGGCTTAAAGAGGGCAGAACAACAGTTGTTTATTTTATTCTGGCCTTACCTTGGCACGGAACGAGACAGAAACTGATGGGTGTGATTTAAGACTTTGCAGGGTATTACAGATTGCTGAAGGAATTCTGGAGAAGCCACAATACTCAAGGGCATGCAATTTTTTTCACATATCTTTTTGCCATATTTCTCATTTCAAAACACTATTCTCAGTAGGGACCAGTGTTTCTGGTCGGTGATGGAGCCAGGTACTGCTCCGCTGCCAGCTCTGGCACCTCCTGTCCCACTGGGGACCCCTGCATTGCGTTCCAGCACCGGCACGGACCTACACCCCTCTCTCAACCTGGCACCTGAAACGAGGTGGTGCACCACAAGACAACAGCGAGGAACAGAGCTTTCTGTCCGCTCACTTTTTTTGCTCGTCTTTGTTCTAAACTAGCGTTACCTAATGATTTTATTTTAATTTATTTATTTTAGTGGTACTTAACCTCAGATTTCTGTTTAGGTCAGCGAGTTGAAGAAGCAAGCTGAATTCTTTCCAGCGTTGTCTGTGACTGCCATCCAGTGGGTGCTCAAGTGGAAGCAGCTGGAACCCAGCTGCCTGCAGTCTTTGTAGGAAATACTAGGCCATCAGTTTAATATAAGACACGTAATAAAAAAGGAATTACTAGCGCCGAATGGTATTTGAAAAAAGATATTACATTATTTAATGAAAATTAAACAGAACCTCTGCATACACAGAGGTGGATGTCATGAATTTGTATTAAATTAGAGTTTTTAAATTATATTTAAGATTTTTTCATTACAGCTACTTTTCTTTAAAAACTCATTAATTTCGTTTGAGCTTAATATAAGCACAGAGTGTGGCTTTGAGCACGACACAGATGAAAGCAGATGGCAGCTTCTGAGGAACTTGCAGTTTCAGTTCTCAAGTCACGTCACGCCAAGGCAGACTGTCTTTATCTGAAGTTGCTGGGATTTAAGAAGTTGTTCAATAAAATGCTATTTCTTTTAAATTACTGTTCACTTAGATAATAAAACTAGTCTTGACAGGAGTCCTGAGATTAACAGACATATCAGTCTAAGGGCAACTATAATGTCTACATCGCCTTAGTAGTCTTGGGGAAAAAAAAATTATAAAAAGATATATATATAAAGGGTGTGCATACATATATATATATATATCTATATATATAAAACCTCCACATACGTTATATTCACCCTGTTGCTATATTTACATCTGTATCACTGTCAGTCCAGCCTCTGTGTGTGCACTGCTATAAAGCTAAGATTTTTCTTTATGCTGAAGACATTTAATAAAAGAATTTTCAAAATGCTACAGAATAATAATAATACTGTAAGGCTCAATCTTGCACCACACCTGAAGTCAATACAGCTTTGCTATTGACTTCAGTAAGAGCAGAATAAAGAAGGGGATGTGTTATCATCATGATCAGTGTAGTATCTCTCTCCTTCATTATTATAATGATCTATCACTTGTATTAAAAAGGTTCTCAGTCTGGAGAGGATAGTGATAAAGGGGAAATAACTTTGTGATAAGTGCTATAATATTGCAGAAAAAAAAAAAGAAAGTTCCTGCTCAAAAATGCCTACAAATTGAGAATAGATTAGATATGAGAGTGCAAGAAAATAACAAGGCGGTGCGCAAAAGCTCATCATGGAGCTCCTCCCAAGCAGGGGTGTAATTTAGGAGAAAGCAGGAAGGTGACTATGAAAATTAAATAAATACTATTTTGCTTTCAGGGATGACTGAAATCTGAGCTCTTCATGGTGAAAGAGAGAATAGTATTCCCCTGCTGAAAGGTTACAAAAAACCTTACAAACATTATTTTTCATACTGTGATATTTGATTTTTTTTTTCTCTTTTTGATGCAACAGAAAAGGAGCCGGATCAGGTGGCAGTTGGGTGATTCCTTAGGACCACCAAAGTCAATTTTACTGCAATTCGGCTCCTTCCTTAGCGTGGCACTAGAGCTTCGCTGAGCTTTGCCTGCCAGGTTAGATCCTTCAGCCAGGTTCCTGGGGATCAGATGGAGCCAGAGCCGGGACAAGCCAGAAGCTGTGAATGAAGAGTGGATCTGGAGAAGGCAGATCAGTATTTTTTGATCCAATCTTTTTTACTGTTTCAGACTGTCACAGCCCTGCAGCCTCACTGCTGATCTGGAACAGAGGAGGGAGTGCATACTTCACCAGTACGACATAAGGCAATCTTAGGGTTTGCATTGTGCTTGGAGCTGAAATTGAGATGAAATTTCTGTGTAGGTGTAGTTCATTCTGCTTTAGGAACCACTCTGAATCCCTTTCCTTGGTTTCATGCATTCATTTAGCCTTTTAAAAAAATAAATCTCAACTGCAGTCTTTTATGATAAAATATCTTCTTTTCAGGGATTTAAATTAGAAAAGTGAACAACGTGGGATACAGACATAGATAAAACATTGCAGAAAAAAATAAAATAAAGGGTAATTTTGCCATTTAAAAACTTGAATCCTTTATGAGCAATAAGCTTGTATATATTCCTGAAGCTCTGACAAATAATGTCAGGGATAATTTGACTCACAGTAAAAAAATACAAAACTTGGGATAAAATTTAAATGGAAATGTAGATACATAACTCAAAATGTAAGAGAAGCACTGATAAGGAAAAGGGCACTATTTAGTCTGGCTGCCTTCAATTCAAACAATTCTCTGACTCTTCTTTCACATATCTGTTGACTTTTTATTGCTCTCTTTAATAGATGAATTACAACAATTGTTAACAGAAGCAATAGCAGGTCATATAATGCCAAGTTATTAAAATTAAAGTGATCTACCTCAGGTACCTAAAGATGACTTTCACAGGACATTAATTTGTCCAATGTGTGCTGCCATGTAATGGAAAGCACCTATTTAATGTTAAGTTTTGACTTTTTTAGGCTTTATCTTAAACTCTGAAAATACTTAATGGTTCTTTTGTTCTTTCTTTGTTTCTTTAATTCCAATAAAAATTGAAGCCAAACCAGCAATCATCCAGGCCAAGGAAAACACACACATCCATGGCTGGAAATGTGTTCTAGAAGAAGGAAATAGTGTGAGCCAAGGTATGGAACATGCTGTGAGGGGGATAAGCCAGATCTGTGGGCTGGGGAGCTCTCAGCTCCCTCATGCCCCGAATGCCCTACCTTTATTTCCAAGGGAAACAGGGGTGTAGGGTGAGGTAGACATTTCACTTCTGGAGCCAGTCCAGAGGAGGCCATGAGGATGATGCAAGGGCTGGAGCAGCTCTGCTGTGAGGACAGGCTGAGAGAGTTGGGGCTGTTCAGCCTGGAGAAGAGAAGGCTCTGGGGAGATCTTATAGTGGCCTCCCAGTACCTGAAGGGGCTCCAGGAAGGCTGGGGAGGGACTTTGGCCAAGAGCAGGGAGTGAGAGAACAAGGGGTGATGGCTTGAAAGTGGCAGAGGGGAGATGGAGCTGAGATGTGAGGAAGAAATTCTTTGGTGTGAGGGTGGTGAGACCCTGGCCCGGGTTGGCCAGAGAAGCTGTGGCTGCTCCTCCCTGGAAGTGTTTGTGGCCAGGTTGGATGAGGCTTTGAGCAACCTGGTCTAGTGGAAGGTGTCCCTGCTGATGGCAGGGGGGGTTGGGACTGGATGGGCTTTAAGAAGTTATGAAGATCTGGAGATTTGTTGAGAGTGTGTAAGGACATCTTAGCATGGAAGCTCAGAGGCCCAGTCCAAGTCTGTTGACCATCAGCTTTATTCCACTGAAGATGAAAGCACATCCTACAGAGATTTTTTCTTTTCTTTCTCTGTAGCATACTGGTATAGCTTTGGACAACAGAACAGAAACATCTCTGATCCAGATTCCACCCATATTTCACTCTGGGGACAAGCACAGAAGCAGGAGGTATGAGCCTGGCACTAAGGGTGCAACTATTGGGGTTCTCCAAGGTACAATTTAGAGCCTGCTGGAGTCAATGGAAGGCCCTCAACTTCAACAGGCTTTGGATCGGAACCTCTGCTATGGAGTTTTTGTCCTTGGCTTTCTTAAAAGAAGATTTTACTGAGGTGTGAGTAGCGTTAATCACCCGTGAACACTTGGTAAAGAGTGATCTGGTTTTTATGATATGGAAAATACCCTGCTGAAGCATGAAAGCTTTTAATGAAGGCAAACAAAGTGAAACTTGCCCTCTGTGACCTAAAGCTCAGCTCTTGAAATGTCATTTACTGGGATAATGCATTCCCCATCTGTCAGCCTGGGCTTTTTCTTGCCACAGGTGAACTAATGCAGCCTTGGAGGTGTGCCATGGGTCCCACCAGCTGCTGTTGTACTAGAGGTGAGAGAAAGGAACAGTTACCAGCAAAAGTTAATTGTGCCCATCTCATGGAAACAACAGAAAATAAGCAGCTCTTTGGCCCTGAATTTAGGGCATTTGGTTTTTCTGACGCCTAAATCAACTGTGTATCCTTAACCTATCCTTGAGAATCCACTGGCATCACAAATGGGAGCTTGTTACTTAATGTAGAGCCAACTATTGATTCATCTGCAGTCGGTGAATGTAGAAAACTGCAATATAAAAACCTTCTGACAGTCTTTGGTACTACCTTTAGTCTTGACTGTCTTGGTAAGAATGGGGATGTAATTCTAATGGAAACAATTCACACTAAATATTTGTTGTTGTGCTTGTTTGTTACCTTCTGGATATACAATATTGTGGATATATGTATTTCAAAGCTCACCTCAAATTCTGATTGATTGGACAGGAACTCTGAGTTTAGGTAAGCAATCAAGGGTCTCCTGTCTGCCAGCACTGCGTGAGGTCTCGTGGAGTTCAATAATTAGACTTTTACTGTGTTTATAGACAAGTAAAACTCCCGAGAATCATGACAAAGCTCCGGTTCACATAGCTCATAAGGTAGCAATTTATTGCCTGGCTGCAGACTTTTGAAATCTGTCTGGCACTACAGGGTTATTACAGGACGTTAGCAAGACAGGTATCCTAAGTATGAACTTGCTGTTAAGATTTCAAAAATACTGAGTGCTCTTGAATTGAAGCTTTGATGAAAAATAAATCCTTCTTGTGACACTTTTATGCCATGTAGAGATGTGGAAGTGTGAGCAACAGCACCTGGCAAGCAAGCTGTCTTCTTTAAAAGCAAGCAAAGCAGCTGCTCATCAAGTTGCAGAAGGATTTAGCAGGAAATAAAAGTCTACTCAAATGTTCATGCCTCAGATCTGCAAGAGAAAACTCCTGCTTTATGATTTGTCCTCTGGATACTGAGAAAAATGGTATTTATATCTTCTGTATTTGCAGACACCATGAAGAGTTTATATTTGAAAACAGGACTCGTTTTCAAGTGAACAGTCTACTTAACAGACCCATTTCTGTTCACATTAGTTCTCTCATTTACAGAATGGAACCAGGTAAGTAACAAAATCAACTTCCTTACGTGGAGGAAAAAAAAAAATGATAGAAATCTTCTGTTTCAGGATACAGCAGGGGTAGGATTTCAGGATTTGCTTTGGATGGGTCCCTCCTTTCCCCATTCCTGCATGTGCATCAGACAGATCATCTCATTTAATGAGCCTCAAATGTATCTGCTTGCTGATTACAGAAACCAGCTGTGTTTTAGGCAGACTGACTAGATTAAGAAATTTGTACCTCA
Organism: Antrostomus carolinensis; assembly: GCF_000700745.2. Classification (NCBI taxonomy): domain Eukaryota; kingdom Metazoa; phylum Chordata; class Aves; order Caprimulgiformes; family Caprimulgidae; genus Antrostomus; species Antrostomus carolinensis. Next base: position 62,946 of record NW_010328198.1, on the reverse strand, counting down.
GCAGAGCAACACTAACCAAAATGTTTCTGGCTCTTCAAAGCCCTAGGCAGACAGCAATCTCATAAAGCACTGGGACAAAAAATTACTGGGCCCCAAATGTAGGTGAGCTGATGCAGGGCTGGGTACCCTGGATAGAGTTAATTTTCTTCTTAGTAGCTAGAACAGTGCTGAGATTTGTTATGAGAAGAATGTTGATAACATACTCATGTTTTTAGTTGTTACTGGAAGTCCAAGGTCATCGTGTTTTGCCAGTTTGCAAGTCCAAAGGACTGGGAGGGGGGAAGTGTAGTAATTAGCAAACCCAAAATTGGCATTTGGCTCTGCCAATGAGATATTCCACGTCATATCATGTCATATTCACTATTATTAATGAGGGTTGACCAGAAAGCTGAGGATTCTCTTGGGCTCATTCTTCTGGGATTGCAGTTTGGGTTTGGGGACTGTCTCTGCTCCAGGATCGCTGGCTGGGGACAGACCAGGCATCAGTTGGTGGGTGGTGAGCAACTGCACTGGGCATCACTCCGTTTCATATTTCACTATTACTGTTACCATTATTAATTTATTTCAATTATTAGATTGTTTTTATCTAAACCCATGAGTCTCCCTACCCTTACCCCTCCAATTCTCTCCCCTATCTCCTGTGGGGGGCTGTGTCTGGCTGCTAACCAAGAGGAACCACCACACTGGGATACTTAACTGTGTATGTATTTTTCAACTGGACAAGGTATCTCATTTGATCCCTTCAGAAGATCATTTATTTAGTTTCCCAGCTGCCTAAAGCAGCCAGCTGTGACTCCACAGCAAACATACCATACCTCTCTGAAACAGAAACCTTTCACAGCAGAAGGGAACCTAACAGTAGGTCCTTAGCTTCCATTTAGCAGTAAGAGAAAGAAATCCAAATGCAACTGCATGCGAGAAAGACACACATATCAAAATATACCCCTCCCCTCCTCCACAAGCCTGGAAAGTGTTTGGATGTATCGCCTATCTATTTTAAAAAATTATCTAGCATTTTGCAAATAATGTGATGACCATTCTACTTCAGTGCATCCAGTGTTAGATTCTGAGTACCGAGAGCCTCAAATGACATTGTAATGCACGGAAAAGCTTTCCTTTTGATGCCTCGAAACAATAACTGTCAGGGATCTATTTTAATCTTTAGGTAGATAATACTGTGACAGCTGCCATCCCTCACCTTTTGCCTTGGTTCCCAAGGAGATTTCCCTTTTTATATTTCATTTATTATTGCTTTTGCTTGGCTTCTTATGAACTATCAAATCCAGATTAATCTACCCCATCCACCTGACTTCTCCTGCCAACAAACCTGTCCTCCTACCCTGCTGCAATCTCCACGTTTGCAGATGTGACAACCAGGGAATGAAAACACAGTGCTGTAATGACCAGGGAGAGAAAGCTGCCTGGAAACAGTGATTGCTTCTTGCAGCGCTCCCCTCAGTTATTTAAATAGCATTAAACTAGCTCAAAGATTTGTAAATTGAGATACAAAGAGATGAATTTCCTGCCTGTGCTCTACCCAAACCCAAATAAGCCAGAGCTATGTGCCTTCAGTACTGCTCTGTGTCTGGCCCTCCTGTCACACAGACACTTAAGCACCTGCTCACCTTTGCGGAACACTGGACTGCAGGGTGAATTGAAATTTAAAGCCACGCTCGTTTGCAGACGCGGGACTGAAGGCGTGACACTGAGCTGTCTGTCTGTGCATCAGGCTCTGCTGCTGTTCAAGATGCTGCAGGGTATTGCTCCTGGCTTCCAGCTGCTGCTCCGGGATGGTGCAGGTTATTCCTAAGTCCTAAGTGTTATCTATCAGCCCAGATGTCTCTGATGCCCTCCAGCATCTCCAGTGACACCTGTATTAGCCCAGCTGCCACCACACCAGAATGAGGATTTCAGAACAACACGACTTGATGCAGGAGAGGGGGAGAACAGCTTTTGTTAACTCTGAGGAGTGTGATCTGCAAGCAGAACCCCACCTACTGTACTTTCTTGTTTCCTACATTGCACCGATGTCTTGAGGGATGGAGATCAATCACCAAGACACAAAATGCTCCAAGCTACAAGTGATGGAACCAAACAACCTCCAACTCACCTGCAGCACTATGTCCCGCCCGTCCCGCGAGATGTTAACAGTGTGGGGCTGTCCGTTAGCCATGTTCCTGTGGTCGACATCGATGTTATAGGGCTCCTTGGTGCCTCCCAGGCTGTATCGGATCTGCAGATTCCCTAGGGACAGAAAGGTGAAAAGCACCCTCAGGTATTCTGATCTTTATTCACCAGCTATTTTCTCCTCTTTATTTCCACGTACAACTGTTACCATTTTACACCTGAATTGCTCTCACAGACGGTCTCTGAAGTAGGAGAAGAGCCAGTGTTTGAGATGATAAAGCTACTGGGCTGAAAACTGCCTCTTGTTTATAACCCAGAAGTGTGACAATGACCAGCACCTCAAAACCAAAGTGTTTGTAAACACTCCAGATTGCAAACCAAACAAATGGGAGCTATGCCTTGAAAAATATGGACAATGGGTACAAAGGTGAGCACATCAAGTAGCGCTTGACTGTTGAGATTATTATTCTTGCTGCAGTGAAATTCTTTGAAGTTATAAAAAGCATGATGTTTTCTAAAGAATAAACCGTTGATATGCATTGAATAAAGGCAAAATTATAACAAATTAATACTGACACATAATCTACACAAGGGACTTCCTTGCTCTCACATTTAATTGTTGTTGATAGGTGACCGTCTGGATTTTACGGAAATCTAATAATATATGGCAAAATGAAAACATCAGGTTATATTGTTGGAAAAGTATAGTCAAAAGTGGTTAACTGATATTCATGACACACTGCCAGAGAGATTTTTCTCTTCTAAACAAAAGTGAAGTGTCTGCTCTTCACAACAAATTTTAATATTTGATTAGAAGGAAAGAGGTTTGCAAAGGGAAATGCAGACCCCATTATTGATCAAACCCAGAAATATTCTAGCCCAAAAGAGCAGCCCTAGACCTTTACAACTGCAGTTCAGATGTCTGACATGCAATTTCTCTCATGTACCGTCTTTCTTCCCTATGAAGGGAAAAAAAATGAGTGGCATGTAGAATACTCATAGTAACTTATCCCATAAAAGAGAATGGCACTAAAATCATCCTAATTAAGATTTTCATGGGGCACTAAGGTATTATTTGGAATCAAAGTACATTCAGTTTATATACAGTTTTAATACTGTAACAGCAAATGGTCCAAATCCAACCTTCAACCATCATCAAAATGTTTAGGACCTTCTACACTACGCTACATCCACATCTTAGCCACCTCAGCAGGTGTCCAGATTTTCACAAGAACACTACACGACACTTTCCCACTGCTCACTGGTGCTACTGCCATGAGTTCAGCGATTCAGGTGACTTTCTCCTTAGTTCAGACCTTCAGCTGAATGCCAACCCAGTGTTATTATCAGTGGAGAGAACCCAGAGCAGTTACTTACCCAAGGGCTTGACAAGTACAGCCATGAAGTCCTGGGTGTAGGAGCTGATGTACAACAAGACACAAGGGGACTTGGTGGTGCTGAAGCTGAAGCTGAGCTCTTCTTTATTCAAGTTGAGGTCAGGTGCTGTGATCTCAGGATCTGTAGAACTCAGAAGTGTTCGGCTAACTAAATCCTTCATGCTAGTCCCTGGGGAGTGGAAGTTGTAACGAAGCCACATTCCCTCTTCAAAAAATGCTCCAACATCTTGACATAAGAAAAAAAAAACCAACAAAAAACAGCAAAAGAGAAATTAAACAAGCTGACACATTCTGGATGACAGATAATACTACTGCCTTGAGCAGTACCAATCTGGGCATGCTTCCACTGCTGCGTGACTTAAGTCCTCTGTCAATATTTTAGGTGAAGAGCCTCACCTCTTTTCCAATGAGGATGAAAAGCACAATCATCTCCATTTTACTGGCGAGTACCTGGATTCACAGAGCAAAGGAAAGATTTGCTTTGTGTCACACAGGAAGTCTGTGCCTGTATCTCGTATCAATACTACAGACTGGAAGAACCATGCTGTAGGTTTATTCTCATTGAGGTCATGCAGCAGAGAATGTTCCAAAGAAGGAGATACAAGGAAGAGAGATTTAGGGGGAACAGTAAGCAATTACTGTCAAGGGAAAGGAAAACCAGAAATCCTGACCAGCAGATCTGAGTGGATTTGGAAGGACCAAAGGAATGATGAGGATTCCAGCACCTGAAAGATTTGAAATAGGATTGGATGCAACTCTAGAGAATTACCCACTGCTAGCACAATCCTTCACGAGCACTGCACAACCAGGATGCCCTTATGGGAGGTGATAAAGTGAACGAGGGAGCTTGAGTCAGTGCGGAACAAGGCAAGAGACACCTGAACTGTAGCTCCCAGGAGGTGCTACACAAAGTTTCCAAACCAATCTGAGACAACATGTCATGTTTCAATACTCCTGACAGAAAATAAAACTACTTTTGGCAGAATTAGTATTTTCAGTTGAAAAAGCATTGCTATTACTTCTCCTAATAATGCACTCCTGCCTATTTCTTTGCATTAGAACCAGACATCAAGGCTGACAGTCTCAGAGTGAGGGCTGACTGTGACAGCCTCCCACGGGAATGGCAGCAGGGGTGCCTGTGACACCAGGGATGGCTGGATGCCTCCTTCCCTACAGCAGTCATTCCTTCAGTGGCACTGTGCTACTCGACGGGATTCGCTGTCTGGGACAACTTCATTAAAGGAAAATTTTAAATTGTATGTGAACTTAATTAAGAAGGTATGTTTATGAACATGTCATAAGGGATTAAAGAATGATGAATAGCATATGAGTACTGTATTTAAAGAACTGTTATAAGCAATGCTGTAAAAAAAATAAAAATAATTAAAAAAATCTTTCATCATTTAATACCCTCCTACTACATGATGCAAAGTTGCCACAGATTGGTACAAAATTGCCCATCTAAACTTCTGAACAGTCAGCACGCTATCTTTATTTAAAAATAAAATTTATTTTCATCCCTTTTTAGCATTTGGATTCTTCACACAATTCTAAGCAAAGGCTTTATCTCCAAATAGGAAGCAAGATGTCCATTCTACAAGGTGTGCAGTGACACAGAGCGAGTCCGGAAGGAGCCTGCAGACTGAGCAGAGAAAAGGTAAGACGACAGGTAAAATTACAATAGACTACTGATACTCCTTTCCAGAATTCTGCTAAATCTAGTGCTGGAAAATTTTTATGTTTTCCTATTACTGTATAAAAATTCTCCTCAATTTAAAACATCATTGTCACTGTCACCATGAGGCTGTATAAAACATGGAGTCAAGTTGTGGTCCCAAGGTGATATAAATAATTCAATCATTCTGATAGATTTATAACTGCCATTTTATAAGAGAAATCTTAAATCACCCTGAAACAGTTATGGGAGAGGCAATTCAGTTTAACAACTATATTTTGCAGTAGACTCAACTTAAGTACTCCTGGATTAAAAGTGAGGGCCCCTATTTTGGAAATACTTCCCCAAATGGTGATGCCTTCTGCTGTTAACAGCAATGTTGAAAATAAGTGTCAGCACTAACAAATCTAAAGTGGTAGACACTGTAGCTCTGAGTATTTTCAAGACTGGCTTAAAAATATCCCCATGATGGGATATTATCCTGGTTTTTAACTGGGACAGAGCTGGTTTCTTTTTAGCAGCCAGAACAGTGCTGGGGTTTGGGTTCAGCTGGGATTGGTTAGGAGAAAAACACTGAGAACACACCGATGTTTTCAGTTGTCACTGGAAGTCCAAGAACTTTGTGTTTTGCTGGTCTGCAAGTGCAAGGCCTGGGGAGGGCAAGGAATATTGACATGGATCAGCTCCATGGGCATTGGGCTCTGCCAAGGGGCTGTTCCATCTCCTGTCCCCCATGGGCAGGAGATCCATGAGGGGCTCTTCCTCTCTTGCTCTCTCTGGCTTTGGCTCGGGCTC
>NW_010328198.1:29694-56630 GCF_000700745.2 Antrostomus carolinensis | reverse complement strand
CCACCACAGATATTCTTCAAGCCCTGCCTGTAGCTCAGGCTGCTCCTGGGGCAGATGCTGTATCAGCCGTGCTGCTGTGGGGCTGGCAGAGCTGCTCACCAGGGCTGATGTGCCAGGTCCCGGCCGTTTGACACTGCCACTCTGCTTCGGGGACCGCAGCCCCTGCGGAGGCTCTGCGCAGGCAGGCAGCATACAGATGCAAAATGATGTCTGCCTCCGGCCTGTTTACTGCTCGGCATGGCTTTTATTTGAGGAGTGATCTTCAGGATTGCCTGGCGCTACGCTTGCCCAGGGCCTCACACACTGGGAATACTGGGACCTTCAGTCCTGACCTCAGCACTGCTCTGGGGCTGAACTGGAAAGCGTGCAACGCATTTTTCCAGAGTTCTAAATGTTATGAATTGCTGCTTTAAATGTTCATTACTACAAAGAAAGCTTTAAGTAAATGGTGCTCTCTGAAATGGTATGATTTTTTTTTCCCCAAAGGGTTTCAGGACAAAGCAAAGTATGTTCTGTACGTTTAACTTGATTTGTGCTGAGGAAATAATTGTTAGTCTGACTGTGTTGCTACAGGCGCACAAGCTACTCTAACGAGCCTTCAAATTCTGCTCACGTGCACACCGTCACCTTTCAGGGGAAGGTTCACTTTGGCTGTGGGAGTGGATTAGCCCCTCAACAGGGAGATGTTGAATCCCCTCAAGTTCCAGCTCAGCAAAGTGGCTGATGCCCATGATTACGGTCTTTACCGAAGGAAGCTGAAGTCCCTGCAGCAGGGCTCACAGGAACAGGCTGTTCAGACTGTTAGGAAACACTAGCACAAGCTACAAGATAATTTTGTCTGTATTAAATGCAGCTATAAGATGACTTGGAAATGCTGAGGGCTCATCAATGAAAAAAAACCAACCTACCTACGTGGAGGTCACAAGTACACCATCTTCCTGAAGCTCTGAGAGAAGGAACATCAAAGTCCTTCATTCAGAAAACCATTCAAGCTGCCTGAATAAAACGGGTAAAATGCAGCACAAACCCTGCTGCTGAAACGCAGGGAGGTTTCCACGCACTGCCCCGTTTTCTTTTGTAATATTTCAAAAGCCACCTGAAAAGATGAGTCTAGATGATCTTCAAGGTCCCTTCCAACCCAAACCATTCCATGAGTCTATCAGGATGTTTGCTGAGCTCCATCCTGGCCGCAGGGCATCAGGAAAGGGTCAGAATCTCACAGTTCTTGATCTGGGAGAGAATTTGAGTGCTCTGAAGATGGTAATGCTGATCATTTAGCTCACTCAATTTTTTATTCTGCCTTCAGGCTCACAGTATTTAGTTTGTGAAACCAAGAAGTGGAGGTTTAAAGGTTTTGTCCTACAGCCTAGAGGCTCATATTCTGGCTGTCATTCCTGTAATAATTTGTGGTGCACATTTAAATTTTCTACGTGTGCAGTAAAATACCAAAACACAGCGACTGCTGGTTGGCATTAACAGGAGATAAACCCACCGAGCATTTGCTGCTTCTATATGAATATATCAGTACTCAGGATATAAAAGTTTTCTTCAACAAATGACCACCAGAATTGGGGGATATGTAATATAACGGGCACTAGTGAAACTACGGGGCTTTATCATCAATCCATACGCATTAATTGGTTGAAAACAGAGAATATAGTTTTTAAAAACATGTTCACATATACTTCAGTGCTTTTACAGAGGGGAAAGTGTCAAAGTGTTAATGAAAAATGAATTGAAATATCAGAATTGTGATGTTTTCATCCAAATAAACTAGAATATCATTTTGGTAACATTTTTATTTTACAGGGAAAGATTCCCTGCTATTTTCCAACAGATTTTATAATTTTTATAAAGACCTTTGATATTTTAAACTAAAATACACTCATCCGTTCTGCCAGTTTTTATTTTGCTGTTGCTAGTATTGTATGTTTGCCCTTTGTATCTCAGTCTGGTTACAGATAGATAAAATTTTGAATCCAAGTGCTGGCCTCCCAATTTAGAAGATATTCAACCCAAAGCTCAAACTTATGTATCTCCCAGTATGTTTCTGAATGAGACCAGGCAGGTTTTGTTTAAATCCATGTTTTTTCTAAAGAGGTAACCATGACATTGTGCTAACAGGAATTTTCTGTTCAACAGCTCAAGACTATGGAATACAGACTGCCAGAGCTCCTGTGACTACAGGCCTTCCTGATGCATTTTGTTGTCGTGCTACTTGATTTAAGCAGGTAACATATATTAGCAGTAATGAGAGATGTCATTTTAAATCATTACATTTTAAATCCTGGGTGTATAATTTGACTTGCTTGTAAGCAGTACTGAACAGGATTTACTTGTTTAATTAATGAAAGCTGAAGCACTGATTCTCCTGTGTTTTTTCTCAGGCAGACACTTCTCCCACCCTGTGCCTCCTGCCCCAAAGCATTTACCTTTGATGCAGAAGGGTCCGTCGTAGGCAGTTCTGGAGCAGTCGCAGGAGTAGCCGTTGTACTTCTCCACACATTTGCCGCCGTTGGCGCAGTACATCCCATAGCTCGTGCAGTGGCCGGAGCAGCCAGGCTTCACCCCTGGCGTGACTTTCGCTCTCTCCTCCAGGTCCAGCGTCACCCCGTTCATCCTTAAGGAACGAATGCAACCTAGGAAGCCTCGCTGGCCTCCTGCAGCACCTGGGAGGGGATATAAAACCGTGAGACAGCACTCAACAGATCTTACCGTTGTTGCTTTACGTGAAATATCCTGCCAAGCTCGTGACTACAGCTGGAAAGAAGCAAGGAACTGCCTTGTCCTAATGACAATGGAATCAATGAAACCCAACCTTCTGCTACCGTCCCACAAGTAAGCACAAATGGTGGGTGTGTTTGCTTTACACTGATCAGAGATTCTAGCCCTTTGCTGTCAGACCTCATTTCATTTCAATGTCAATATTTTTAGATATAACAGTGGAAGAATGGGGCTTGGCTCGATTGCTAAGGCACAGCCTTACTCTCCGTACCATTAGTGATGATGGATGCTGATCATAATGCCATAATAAGTTATGCAGTCTTACATTTTTCAAAGCCACGATGGGGAAAGAAGGAAAAGATTTGAATCCCCCTCTCAGTTGCAATAGGAAATACAGATGGCAATTCCCAAGCAACACTGGGTACATCGTTCACTTGCCTGAGTAGAGAGTGAAGGATGTCACACCGAGGAGCTACGTCTGAAAATCTGGCTTGAGATGGCTTTTCTTAGCAGTCAATAAGAACTGTTCCCTGTTCCCCCCTGGTAAACAAACACTTGCTGGAAAATGTGATTTCAGCTAGGAAAGTCTTACCCTGGGCTGGATTAGGAACAAAAATCCCCCCAAAATGCAAGCAAATAACAATGAGTGACTGACAACCTTTCTGCTCACCCTCTCATCTCTTTGATCACTGCAGTGTCGCAGGTGCTGGAGAGTCCCTGAGCAGATCTGAACACTCACCACCACAGAGCAGAGAGGCTGGTATTTACCTGAGTGGGGAAGGGAACTGAATACAAACCCAGCAGAGACAGCTGCTTCGAACCAGCTGCTGGTAAGGGGGCGATCTGAAGTAAGGGGAGGCAATGCTTGGTCTCTGCCAAGGGCACAGGTCACTCTGGGGTGGTTCCATCCCATGTAAACTCACAGACACTGCTGTCCTGGTGTGAGCTGGGCCAGAGCTGGTTTATTTTCAGGAGCTAGAACAGCGCTGGGGTTTGGGTTCAGCTGGGATTGGTTATGGGAAGGTCACTGCAGTGACCAAGGAACCCCTAATACATCTAACTCCTTTCTTACCCCTCCTGGTGACTGTCCTATCCCCTAGGACATGAAGTCATCATCCCTCAGGCTCTCTCGCTGGCCCAAGGAATAGGTATTTATTCTACAGAAGGCGGAACAGAAGGCACTGAAATAATTCTTGTTCAGTATTACTCTCCAGGCCCCAATGTTCAGTGTTCATTTTGGACACTCCAACTCAAATTGTTTCTCTGACAGACTCTGGGTAAGGATTTAAATCTGCTCTTTAAGATGCATGCTCTCATCATCAAGTTGTATGACACAGATATGATTCAGAAAGAAAGAAAATCTGGTACAGATTTGGACATCTAGTTTCTGGCAATAAAGAAATAGGTATTTCAAAACATTGCTGATGTTACAGTTAATTCAAAACTCCCAATAAAAATCATAATTATTAACAGTTCTCCAAGAACTCAGGCTGGGAAAAAATCCAGCTGTTCCTGTCTTCAGCAAAAGGCTTGGCATTTCTTTTAAAAGGCAAAGGCTCCCTCTTTTAAACAAACTTCACATTTCAGCTTCCTTTGAAACTGCCTTTTCCTGGGACCACAGTCAGCAGCAAAGGACAATCTGAGCTTGTAAATAATGACTGCACATCTGGTGACCCATTATGCACAGTCTGCAGTGACACTGTGCTGTTTACTAAGGCACTGAAGGCTTTCAACATCGTTCTGATTCATTTCTGCTGTTCAACCCTGACTAACACGGGGAAAAAAATGAGTTAACACCTTTTTTTCCTTCCCCTTCCCTCTTCTTGTGTTAGCAGATACCTAGAGAGGCAGGAAAGTGCTTCTTTGCTCAGCATTTCATGCAGCTCTGATTCCCGGAAAAGCTCTGCAGAATTTTTCACTTCTGTGGTGAATAAGTGTGTGTGAGAGAGGGACTCTTGGCTAAAGAGGAGCTTGGCACTACTGCCTGCTAGAGGCACTTTCAGCCAGGAGCTGCAGGTGGGGAAAGACAAAAATGACAAGTTGCCAGCACAGAATGTTTTTCTCTTAGTTGATCTTCTAATTTGCATAATTATGGGCATGCTTGTCTTTTTTTTTTTCTTTCTCTTTTCTCTTTATTTTCTCCTCTGTGCTGTCACACAAGTGCTCAGGAGCGTGGCTTCTACTGCTGCTGGTGAGATGTGAAGCCAAGAGCGTTCACCACGTCCCCTGCTCTGCATCTTACCCACATAGAGCTGGCTGAACAACTCCAGCCGCGTGTGTCCTTCCGTCGGGGCTTTCCGCACCTCCAGGGGTAACTGGTCCACCTGCAGGCTGGCCTGTTGGACGTTCCTCTCGGCATTGACCCGGTGCCACTGGTCATCGTTGAGCTGGCTGGGAGATCTAACAACGATTTCTACGGGCCCATTTCCAACATCAAATGAAAAGGAAACCTCCGTAGCAGCTGAAACACCAAGCAAAAGAGAACCCATCTTACGTTGTGAACAAATTCACTTCTACTTCCTACGCAGAAAGGAGTCGGATTTACTAGAAACACGCGCCCCTCAGCCACCCTGCAGAATTTAGAAGCACATTCAGTTCCTTCCAACTTGAGTAGGAGTTAAAGTGGAAATCCAATCAGCTTGCCTTGTAAAACTGAACCAGAATAAATTATATGCTTGAAGAGGATTTTTTATTACCACTAATAATCTCAGTAATACTGGAAAAACCTGTTCACCAGCTTTTGGAAGAAAACATCAACAGATCCTGAAACAATGACATCAGTTTTTGATTTCTGAAGCTTTCCAGTTTCCATAGGTTTTTTTTAGGGAAACATGCATTTTGATAAAAACGTGGTGCAGAACAAGTTCACATTTTTTTTTTTTTCTTTTGAGGGGCAGTTAATTTTTACAATGAACTAAGAATGCTAGTTAAGATTTTACAGCTGAAAAGGCAATGGATTGTGAGCCAGCACGACACTGCTCTATTGACAGCGCACGACTCAAAACGTTTAGCAACTTCACAAATGCTCATTCGGCTCTACTAGACATTCCTCCAGGTCATCCTCAGCAAACTATATAATTGATACTTATTATTAAACATAGAGAGTGATTAATAATATATAGATGGCTTTGGAAGGAAGAAATGTAATTTTGACTTTACTACTGATATTTAGTTTATACAGTTTGGGGCTGTAAATTATATTACGGCGGCAAAACATCAGACGAAGGAGTTACCAGAAATCAGATTATTAACAAGAGCATTCACAAAGGAGAATCCCAGACAGAAGCAAAGACAACCCAGAGTTCCATTCATTTGTTTTTTCTCACATATAAAATAAAAAAGCCACAGCAGTCTTCTGAAAAATCTCGGGTGCCCAATTATGGTCCCAGTGTTCCAGGAGAGCTGTGGTTTCCTGTTTGTTGAATTAATAAAACAGTTGTATAAAAATCTTTCTCAGCAAGGCCATTAAATTGTGGTAGAAGCCCCACTCCATGATCATTATCACGAACAATACTGACAAACAGTGGGAAATATTTTTGTCCATGGCCTAATAGATTTTCACAAGGTTATGCCAGACTGAATTAAATGCATTTTTACAAAAACTGGAAGGATAGGAATAAACTTTTTACAAAGAATGTTCTTTCAAGCCAAATTTATTATACAATTGACACCTTTGATTTTCTTCCTGCAAAATTGGCTATTTCTAAAAGACAAAATTAAAAGTATATTTTATTGCTGTTCTACTCTCTGCTGAAAAAAATAATTTCATTTCTTGAATGAAGTGCCTTCCATAAGCCATGAATTTAGTCTCTTTGGCCTTTTGCACTTTACAAGACAGAAAATCTGTACGAGCCAAAGCTTGCCATTAAAGAAATAACGATGTTTCATTTTAATGTTATTATGTCTTATAAATTCAGCGGTTCTGCCAATAAACTCAGGCAAATTAGGACCTGAGTAAAGTCTCTCCAGTACTGAAGCTGTATGTTGTGTTCCAGTCTATGATCAAGGATGTGTGTGTGTAATTCTCCTTCCCTTTTTGCTTTGAAGAACCACCTCAGATCTCTTTGCTGTCAGGCTTGAATTGCTGCCCAAAAGCCATTGGTCTAAAAGTCTGTAAAATAAGAATGCCTTAGCAGACTCTTCATCTTATTCTGAGGCAGCTGATGGCACTGTTGGTACTGCTCATTAATACCTTGACTATAACCCCATCTAGGATTTTGAAAACCTCTGCAAGAACGCTTCTTTCTTTGCAAGCTCTCGGTCCTCTGGATGGAAGCATCTTTAATTTTTTAAAGGAAGATTATTCTTCCTTTAAAATTACTTTTCCTATTCCTCTTTTATTTAAAAATTTTCTGATTTTAAAAGGAAGATCATTCTTCCTTTAAAAGAGAAAGAGAAGTGTAGAGAATTGGCAAATAGAGATACTTCCAGTAGAATCACAGAGGTTGGAAAAGACCTTTAAGATCATTGAGTCCAACCATGAACCCAACACTACCAATTCCACCTCCTGCCACATATATTCACTCAATAAACTGAGGCTTGTGTCTCAGTTTTACCCCTTCTGCTCCTTGTGCAATTACATATAATTAAATCTGAACACATTACTTCCATGGATTCAATTTTCTAAGGTCTCAGGTCATTGTCTGCCATCTGCTCAGATCACAGAAGTGCAACTTTGACAAACAAAACGCCCTTCTCACTCCTTGTTCTGTGTTCTTGGTTTTTGGCACTGGAGTAATCTCCCCAGGGGAGTGGTGGATCCCCAGCATGGGGCACTTCTAAGATTGGGCTGGACAGGGCGCTGGGCCATCGTGTCTAGACCGTGCTTTTGCCAAGAGAGGTTGGACCAAATGGTCCTCGAGGTCCCTTCCAACCTGGCATTCTGTGATTCTGTGACTGCACTGTCTGTGGGGTTCTGTGTTCCTTGGGTCCTTCCTTTCAAAGCTTTCTGGGAGACAGGCTTTAGTTTTAAACACAAGGTCTGAGGCTCAACCACACGGAAAGCAGCACGTGCTTTTATCTCCTTTGCCATGCAGAAGGTCAGGCTAAACAAGCTGCCAGACTTTTCTGGCATCCAAGATCTGTGAACAGCTAGGTCTCCCACTGTCCTCGAACTCCTTATGTTACAAGTTTCTTTTTTTCCTATTTTCCTACTTTGAGCCTTGTTGAGAAATTGCAGGCTAGGATCTCTAGCTATAACCAAGCTGCCAGCAAAGAAAGAGAGGCTGACAGACAGTGGGTGCTCAGCAGATGCTAAGCAGTAGGTGGAGGTTCTGAAGACACATCAGCTGTGAAAAAAACAGGAGGAGGGATTACAACCCTCCTCACAGTCAGTTCTGTAAGCCTGTCTCTCTATTTCTCCCCTTCTCTCCCATTATCTTTCTCTGAAACGCAACCTTTCATCTCCTCCCTTGTACTTTGTTTCTCTCACCTCCCCTGATGTGTTTTTATACCCTTCAGTGGGACTCACTGATGTTTTAGTTGACTTACATCAAAGGGAACAGTATCTAACATCCTTAGGATCCTTTTGAAATCCCATTCTTGGAACACAAATGCCTTGTATGGCTAGAACGGGAGCTCATGTGCTGGGCTGTAAAACAGGAGACAACAAGAAGCTATAAACTGTAGACTAAAACCTGCCAGACAGATATTTCCCCCCTCCTCTTCGCTTGCTTGTTCTGTGAAAACAACAGCTTGACAATATTCTATCTCTGTAAGGGCAACATCTGCCAAACTTCTTGGACAGTTGGTTTGTAAATACACCACTGATGAAGGGCTCACTGACTAAACCAGGAGACAGAGTTCCGAGAAATGATTGAAGAAGAATGAAAACTTACTCAGCAGACAGAGATGGGAAATGTATCTAGAGCTAACGGTTCATGTATCTTTACATGGAATCCATCACCTGACTCAAGATCAGGCCTGGTACCTGTGGTCACTGGAATCCTTCCTATTGACTCGAGTAGACTCTGGATAGAAAAGAGAGCTTTCCAGGGTTTGAAAGCAACTATCTCCTCCACCCTTCCCACTTAGACAGGTGAGTTTTACAAAGCCATCTCTAAATTACCTGCCCTGCTGCCCTCATTTGCGCAGGGGTGAGAGACGGCCCTGCCAATGCTGACATTGAAACGGCGTTGACAGGTTGTTCCTGGCTGCTGAAAACATGTGGGAAGGGCGGCAGAGGCTACCCTGAAGTGCCATATTGGAACACAGGACCTGCTCTGAGAAGGCCACTTCTCAAGGGACACAACTAGAAATTAAAGCCACTGAAACATCTCAGAGAGAAACTGTTGATCCAAGTTGCTTGCCTGCAAGGTAGGAATTGCCACATAGCTTGGCTGCCTGTTAAGAATCAGGTGGTTCTCAAAAATCATGACCGGATTTACAATAATTGGACGAAGCATCTGGAGGGTTTTATCATTTCTCTAATTCCCCAATGAAACGGCCGTTTGAACTAAAGAGCACAAGCTTCACTCATCTGACCAAATGACTGCACATCTAGGGCCAAGACTGCGGCCATCCCTGAGCCAGGTGCCAAATGAACCGGGGCTGGAAGCCGCACAGCTGCATCAGCACCACCCTGTGCCAAGAGCAATTAGTTCTAATGAGAGGCTGTGCTGCACCCAGGATCAAACCCAGCATGGCTGAGGGCTGCTTTATGTGGCCCTGCTGTCCTTCTTAGAATTAGCTCAGGTATCTCTGCCATGGGGCTTCACTGAACAGACAGACACATTCTACGTTTACCTGCAGATTAACAAGTCAAACAAAAAACCATCATGCAACTGGGCACTCTCTTGAATCTTACGCAGTCATTTATGTACGTGTCAAGGAGGAAAAAAAGGGTGAGTAAAGCTCTCACTTTGATTTAACATCATTTAACACCCACTTCCTATGGTATAAATCCATCCACAAGATGTGATATAATAGTAAGTGAGGCTCAGTGTCTTCCTGAACCTTGAGAACAAGGAGAAGGCTCCAGGAGACCTTATTGTGACCTTCCAGTACCTGAAGGGACTTATAAGAAAGATGGGGACAGACTTTTTATCAGAGCCTGTAGCGACAGGACAAGGGGTGATGGATTTAAACTACAAGAGGGGAGATTCAGACTGGATACAAGGAAGAAATTTTTTACATTGAAGGTGGTGAAACCCTGGCCCAGGGTGCCCAGAGAGGGGGTAGAAGCCCCATCCCTGGAAACATTCATGGGCTGAAATCTTTGCTGTATGGCTAAATCCTGTTGGATAAACCCACAACCAGTACCAGCCCTAAAAACTCTGAAGTGTATATTTTACTTTAAAAACTAAGAAATTTCCTGTGAGGGTGGTGAGACCCTGGCCCAGGTTGCCCAGAGAAGCTGTGGCTGCTCCTCCCTGGAAGTGTTGAAGGCCAGGTTGGATGAGGCTTTGAGCAACCTGGTCTAGTGGAAGGTGTCCCTGCTGATGGCAGGGGGGTTGGGACTGGATGAACTTTAAGGTCCCTTCCAACCCAAACCAGTCTGGGATTCTATTATTTGGTTTTGGTAATAACTGAGAATCAGTTCTTTTTATTTCACTTTAAAATAAACTCCACTATCAACCAGCCAATCAAACAGAAATACCAGTCTTCCCACACAGTAGATTAGATTGCTTTGGGGGATAAAAAATATTGCATTTAAATGAAAGTACCAAATTTTCTCATGAAAGATCATGCAAAGGCCAAATATGCCCTAAGAAGCTAATTATTTATTATCATTATTTATTAATTACTCCAGTTATGCTAATTGTGCTCCAGCTGTCTTGTAGATAAGCACTTGGAAACAACTGTCATATCCTTATGATTATATTTTAGTTGATGTAGCAATTTTCAGCCATGCACATCAAGAATTAAAAATAACATTCTCAGTCCTGCATAAAGAGAGAAGCAAAGGAAAGATGTGTGAAAGGACTTGCTTGAGGTCAAACATCAGATGGTTCAAGCAGGGCTTGAAAAAACACCTACTCGCTTTACTGCTGAGGCAATAAATACAACTGGAGATAGATGATGTTACCTGCCAGCTGGCCAGCCCTCTCCCAATAACTACCCAGCTGCCTGGAAGGAAGGAAGGCAGGAATGGTGACTCTGTTGAAGATCTTATTGATTCATCTCACAAGAGTTACTAAAGCTTAAACAAATACAGCAGCGATATCTCCTGGCCTCTTTTGTGAGAGATGATTCACACAAAGGGAACTGTAGGCAGAGCACTGAGTGGGAGAGGAGGGGAGAGGCGGCATGTGCTCTCCTGTCTGCAGGGAGCTGGAATATATTCCATTATACCCTCTTAACTGCTACACTCTACCATCAAGCTGAATTGGTCCCATGCAAGAGAAGGCACCACAACAAGGGGGAAGCACAGACATCAAACCAGAGCTCTCCTACGCAGCACATAAAGGGTGGGGGAGGCTTTGAGCAACCTGGTCTAGTGGAAGGTGTCCCTGCTGCTGGCAGAGGGGTTGGGACTGGGTGAGCTTTAAGGTCACTCCCAACCTAGACCATGCTATGGTTCTATGATCATGGTAGGTGGCCTAAACATGGCCAAAGCTTGGGACAAGACAACGGAAAAATTTACCCTGTTAAAGCAGGAAACTGAGTGACAAAGTTGGGCTGGAGAAGTCAACTGAGCTCAAAGTGGCATCCTGCTACTACTTACTGCATGAACTAACACAAGGAGTCACACAGTGGCTTCAAAGAGTACCAGGATGAGAAGTCCTTACTTACCAGCCCGCTGACTTCAGTTCTACATGTGAACTTTTATTTCAAATTACAAGAAATGGTAAAGAAAATGTAAACTAATGGAGTTACCATAGTTCAATGACTCGGTGCCCAGATTTTACCCTGCAGCCAAGCAAGGTAAGAGTGCACTTAAAGCCAGCAGTGAAGCAGACATCACTTTCTAATGTGTGGCAGAACTGAAAGAACACGAAAGCATATAAATGATATCCTTCTTTGATTAGAAAACCCTCTGGTTTTTGGAAGAAGGGAATTGTTACAGATCTAGCATATTTCACTAGAGCTAGGAAATAGAATTGCGCAGATTGTTGATGAGATGGATGAAGTATGAGTCATCAGAAAATTAAAGGACCTCTAATTTGGTTTGGGTCAAGTCACATTTAGTATTATAATGAATCTCTCTGCATAAGACATCAGTATAAGTCTATTTTTTATTTTTTTTTCCAGTAACACAATGTTGGAAAGGTCAGAAAATAACACAGAAGAAATGGGATCCCAAAATGTGATCGGCCAAAAATTCCTAGGACGCAGTGTGCAGGGTAAGTATGAAGTTATATTTACTAGTGCCATTGTACAAGGCAGTAGTAAGCTATTACCAGAATTAATGTGGTTAGTTTTGACTACCTGTGTTTAAGGAAGAAGAATTCAAGGTGAAATGAGCAGGGAGAACCTTATTAGCATATCACAGAAGGGAACAAGAGAAAATATCTTATGAGAAGAGATGACTTGAGTTTGTCTTGCTTAACAGAGCAATTAAAAGCTGAGAGAAGATGTGATTGCTCCATAAATACACAAGGGCAGAGTAAATGCTAGGAAGGGAAAACAATCAGTTCAGCCAAAGAACAATACTGAAAGGAGAATGAATGGCTATAAACACAGGATGCAAATAAAACTGTTAGGAATGAGAATATTTCTAAGCAAGAACGGGGTCAAAGTCTGAAACAGTTGTCCAGCTCACAAAAATTCATGCTATTTTCAATAAATTTCAAACAAATTTAGCTCCCACATGCCAGCCTGGGCACCCATCCCCACTGCTAGTTAGGAACAAGGACACAGGTGGAACTGGCCTCCTCAGATGGGTCATAAATTGCCCTGTTTGAGTATCAGGCTTTTCTGCATCACCTACCTCATCCGAAAAGGAAACTTATCTTTAAAAGAAAGGCACTTGCAATTGTTCTGAGTAAGGTTTTTTTGTTTGTAACTTTCATATTGTCCTGGAATAGCATAAGAGTTTGCAAATACTGCTGTAAAAACATTTGGGTCAAATATTTCCCTGAAGAAATTAGATGTTTTTTCATTTAATTTGATAACTTCTCAGCGGCCCCTGGGATGCTGAGATTCCTCAGTGTCCTATGCATTCTTTGACGGGTGGCTAATGCCACATGCTCTCCCAGGGGGTTGTTTTTCAAAAAAGTGACCTTCTAGGAAGAAAGCAAAATAACAACTGAATTAAAAGAAACAATGAAGGTCACACGGGTTTCCTTACCCAGCTAGAACAACAAAGCAGTGGAAAATGTAAGCTGCATTTACATTAACGTATGGGAATTTAAAGAGTGTCACATGGAAAACTCATTGATAGGGTAGAATTCTATTTTAGGATGCCTCTGGAGGACGAAGTGATGAAGTTATTAAAATTTGTAAGAAAATGTATTAATCAGTCATGTGTTAGAACATTCAGCCTAGAGGAACGAATGCTTCTGGGCAGAAGCAAACAGCCCTGGGAATCAGGGTCCCTGGTCTGTCACTGCTTCTTGTCTGATTGTGGAGAAGTTACTTACGTCTCAACGAAGTAGCCTAGAAACAGCCGAGCAGAAGCAGCGAGGTAGGATTTGCCTCTTCAAGTGCAAATGTGTTAGAATGCTGCCCACATCCCTCACCCACAGAGCCAGCAGACCCATCCTGAACCACACCGCTGCTCTCATGAGCAACCTGCTCCACTTAATCCCTTTCACAGCAGCCAAGTTCACCGCTGGCTCCTTGGAGAGCCTCTGAGGGCAGCTAGCATTGCAGGGGTTACCAGCCAAGTGACATCTCAGGCTGTAAATATCCCTCGCCTTCTACAATAAATTAGAGAAAGCTTCTTCTCTCCCATGTTCATGCCAGGATCAAACACAAGCTGACCTTTATCCCTCTAAGCCCTGTCTTTTTTTCTGTTGCCAAACTGACTTGCTGTTTCCTTACTTCAGAATAGTGAGAGTGAGACACAATTCATTAATGTCTGTAAATGGTGTGGAGATGTTGGGATGAGAGGAGCTACAGAAGTGAGCAGAGTACCCTTGTCATTAGAATTCTATGACAGTGTCATTAAGGGAGATTTCTGGAAACAGTTTAATTAACCACAGGCTTTCTAGAGCAAGAGTCCTGGGAATGTGATACAAACCAGCGACGGCAGATGCTTCTTCCCAAATTCTCAGGAATACATTCCTTCCAAAATTTCCTTTCAGGAATACATCTCTTCCAAAACTTGGGATTTCTCTTGATCATAAAAATCCAATGTGGGCTATTTGACAAATACCTCCCGGGTATGAAGTAGTTTTCATAGTCATAACTCTCCAAAGACTTCAGCCCACACCTCATCAATGTACAAAACCAGACTCGTGCTCACTTGACCCCACTCAGATATTCAGCCAGATTGTAGGTAGTCCCCTGCCTGCTGCAGAGTTTCAACTCAGGATCCTCGAGGCCAATTTCCCTGCACCTCGATGGCTCCATTATGCAAAGCTACCACTTCCAGGGAGGAGTGACTACAAGGAAGAACTGAATGGGGAGGTGAGCTGAGAGTCCTCAAGAATTCAGAATTAAATTTTCAGCATGTTTCATTTGGCAACATTCAACCCTGAAGTGCTTAAAGAAATGAGTATTAGGATTGCTGGTGAGGACTTGGAGGATCCATGTTGCTGTTGGCTGACGCACAGGCTACTGTTTCGTCCCTGTTTCATGTGTACTAGGTCTGCTCCTGACCTCTGCAACGAGGGGACAGGGGTAAAGGCAAAGGATGAATTAGGACAATGGCCAGCTCAACTGGGTGGGAGTAGATTTATTTTGATGAGATTTTTTAGGGCTTTTAAATATCATCCTCAAGTTTTCAGCTCTTTGGCTCCTTACAGTACTGATTAGGATGGTCTCTCTTTTTTCTTTCTCTCCTTCCTCGACTTCCAAAAAACCCCATGACATATAATAGAAAAGCACACAGAGCTGAAGATACACACTTTAAAGAAATAAATCTGGCGTGCAATTTTGACAAATCTTGTCAGGTCAGTGCCACTTTTATACCTGATGTTACCAGTCCTATCCTTCTTTGTATTTCTCCCCTCAATTAACAGTCCAAATATACTTCAAGCACCCCCCCTACAAAAAGCAACTTGAAAATACGTCAAGCAGTTCGATTTGGAAGTTTTCCCAGAATTTAGTGAGCTTACACATTTTACTGAATGATACTCATTCCTTGAAACCTACTATGTGAAACAAACCCACCTCAGGTGCCAAGAAGAGTGATGGGCAGCACATACTCACATTTCAGCTCCAGTTTGATGAAGTCAGTGTTGCCCAGATTCTCAAGGAACACCCCGTCCGAGGCCGACGTTTTGAAATAGAAGGAGATGTCTGCGCTGGTTTCCCCTTGGAAGGTGGAGAAGTGAAGGTAGGATGATGATGTAACGAAAGAAGCCGCGTTCCAGTAGTTCCCTGCATGGGACAGACAGGAAAGACCCATGTTTCAGTGCTCCCTTGAAGCTGTCTGAAGAGTTTAATGTCAGTATATACTACAGTGTTGTCTACACTCAAAAAAACCCCCAAATACCTTGATTCTACGACCTCCTTTTAGGTTTTCTGGATACGGCGTGTCAGGTTTCAGAAGGCAGAGCAAGTACATTGATTTTCAAGTTCCTAATTTATCATATTCAGCCCCAGACAAACGTGTAGCTATCACAGGTTCAGTGTAGCAACACTGGATTCACAGGGGATCCAGCAGATGGGCAAAACACATCTGGTGACTGCCCCGCCTCAGGCACACCTTTTGCTTTCATACATCGCCTCATGTGGCACTTAGTTGTCTTCAAATTTACTCTACACCACTACATCCATCATCTCGTTCCTTTGGAAAACGTAGCCATGTCTATTAGAATATACATGTTCTATTAGAATAGAATAATGTTAATGTAGATCAAGGAAAACTCCAATAAATGAAGCAGACACAATTAACACATGCCCCTAACAGTCCCCTGATACACGTCCACTGGAGAAATATCCTCATTAATGATCTTCAAGAACTAGCACAGTGCTTTAGCTGGCATGGCAGTCAACAACCCGTGCAAGACAGCACTACACTGCAGAGACAGAAAGATTCCTGAGATCCAGGTGATGTGGTTAAGCCAACGAGCGACTGAAACAGCCAATTCTACTGTCATCAGGACCTTATGTATCCATACACAGAAATTTATTAAAATATCACTTGCTAACTCACCAGAGCTGAGTCCTCAGGACTCCAGCTAATGAACACAGTAAGGAACTACTCTCCATCCCAGTCCAAACTCGCAGAGATGGGATTTCCAGTATTTGATTACTGAACTAGGTGCTAATGCTGTTATTTCTCTGATTAGCCCTGGATGAATAGCAATGAGCACGCTGAAGCTCAACACTCCTTATATATAACACCACTGGCCCACGCCCAAGTCTCAAGTGTTATAAGTTGTATCATTTATTAATCTCTATTCAAATTTAAATGGAACATCTGAATTAAGAGAAGAAAGCTGTAGGTTTAAATACACGTGTACTATTGCCCTCTGTATTTCTGCCCCATGCTCTCCTTTTAACTCCTCCTCTCTCAGGAATGCAGAGTGAGAGGTTCTGGGCAAAGCAGCAGCTTTCCATTCACTTTAACGCATCCCCGGAGGAAAGCTGCGATGGAGACTGTGTGTGTACGTGTGTACATGCAGGTGTGAGCAGTGAAGAGGGATGAAATGGCCGTTCCTAACGCAGATATACAGCTCTGTGAATGAACCAGTTAGGCTGGGTCAGCTGGTTTGCAACACGCATTAATATTGACCCTATTGAGACAAACTGCTAATTTCCAGATTGAATATTATTAATGATTTCTACAGAAATGCCAATAATCTTCATATCATAAACAAGCTCAAGCTTGTACAGCAGAGTCTGAAATACAACATTCTAATTCTACTGTCTTCTTTATAACCTCATCTATAATTCTGAAATCAAGCCCATAGCTCTGTTGTGCAGCTCTGTTGTTTTAAGCTTGCTCTAAAGTTTAAATTAGATTTAAAGCTTAAACAGGTACAGAACATGCTGCTGTCGTGGAAGCACAAATACAAATAAACCAAGACACCAGGCAAGCTTTTTCAGCTGTTTGCAACCCAAGATAAATGTGGAGATCCCCAAAGTTGTGTCCGTGTTTCTGACAACGTTGTGTGTTGTGGATGTTTGCCTGGACCCACGCAGGGGTCAGAGCAACAGTTGGGCCAGAGATGCCTCAATGGACCACCTAACACTTCGTGATTCTGTTCTCAATTGGTGTCAAGGTTGCTTACAGCTGTGGAAATCAAAGTCCAACTCATTAAGCTCCTGCAAAAGTCTTCCCTCATTCTCATTAGTTTTGCTAGCCCTGAATTACTGTCTTCTTTATAATCTGGATGGTACAAAGTGTCTCTTCTACTGCTCCATAAAGACTCCATCTCGTGCTGTAATTACAGAGGTATAATTTTTATAAGAAGTACGATCATCTGTAGCCACAAGAAATCACTCAGACTACAAAGATTAATGAGGAGGGACGCCTTAAATCTCAGGCAAAAAGCGGAACAAAGACTTGCAGATTTTTCCCATGAAGTCCCACCTCAGGCAGGAGGAAGGAGATGGTTGCCCTAACACCAACAAGGACAAACTCCCCCCGTCCTGAGTTACACAACACGGACTGACACCTTTCAGTGCGTGGCAGCTCTGTGACAGTCACCAGGCTCACAGTAATCAGCCTTTCTGCCTCTCCCGTGCAATATTTTTGTCCAGAACTCCCTTGCTAGCTCCCATCAATATCTTCTTTCTTAGCATGATTGAAATTCATGCTTTAACACCATCAATTTCACTTTTACATTTAAACCCCATTGAAATGGGAGAATGGCAATAGCAGAACTGTAAAAGACACGGGTGCTGTTAGCCCTGCTAGGCAATCGCGCTAGAGAATGAACGCTGCAATGTCAGGCAGCTCTTATGGATTACAATAGACCAAAAACCTCCAGGGCCCTCATCTGCTGCAAAACAGATTTTCTATCAAAACCATTATGTGAATAAAATGTAAGAATAGTCTCCTATTTCAGAGAGATGGATGTGTGAATGGAAAACTGTTCTGTGCCACCAAGTAATGGATTGAGATTATCCATACAATTATGCTCAACAAATCAAGTTGTTTTTTTTTTTTTTCTCCCCCCTTCTTTTTCCATTCTGGAAGAGAGGAATCCACACATGTACACTCAGAGCAGTCTGGGTATCAGTACAGCAACAATCCCAGCTTTGATTCAAGCCTTCACATCCGCATCATGAGTGGAACTGGCCCTATCAAAATCCACGTTCCCTGTTGGACTTTATCCAACTTCACTGTCAATTAAACAAGGGGGGAGAAGGAGGAAAGACATTCCAATTAAAAAAAAAAAAAGTGCCAAGTTATTCAATAAACAAAAGAATCACAGAATCGTTTGGTTGGAAAAGACCTTTGAGATCATCGAGTCCCCATCTGTACCTGTCCACTGCTAAACCATCTCTCTGAGCACCCCATCTACCTGTCTGTTAAATCCCTCCAGGGATGGGGGCTCCACCACCTCCCTGGGCAGCCTGTTCCAGTGCCTGAGAACCCTTCCAGTGAAGAATCACTTCCCGATATCCAATCTGAACCTCCCCTGGTGCAACTTAAGGCCATTGCCTCTTGTTCTACCAATAGTTACCTGGGAGGAAAGACACACACCCGCCTCCTATGTGGTTATACCATAAGAAGAGAAGCAAAAGTAAAACAAAGTAGGCACAGTCCCCTGTCATTAAAAAAACCCCAACAATGGTGTTTCAGCTAAACCACATAAAACAAAGCCTGAGGCAGGGCCAGGGACCAGGGCTGGATCCACCTCTCTCTGAGGAGGAGTTCAGAGAGCAAGGGGGTCCTTTCCGAACCTCCTGACTCAGCGGGAGGGTCCCCCTGACCGCTTTGTCTGACCCTGTCCTCTGTGCAGTAATCATCCAGTGACCCTCATCATCCAATCCTGTTAAATGAATGTTGCAGTGACCTTTGAACTGTGTTAGTTCACTACTTTATATCAATAAACACATTATTACACCTCTCTTAGGAATGAAGTACGTAGCTCACGGGGACTCCCTGTCATGGCAGATGGCAGTGTCCTGATCTGTTTAATACAAACATAAAGCAAGAAAAATGAACTGAACAGAGTCGCTACACAAAACCTTGGCTTCATGGCAGAAAGGTCCTTTGACAACACACAGGAAAAACAATCCCCAAGTCACCAGATGAAGAGTGTATTACCACTGCACAACAGCAAACTGAATGACGTCCTTTCAGGCTAAATAAAAATATGGGTTAGATTTCAATTTTCAAGATAAAACTAGCTCTGTATCTTTTCAACAAAGTGACAAATGGCTGGAAGTCCAGAACAAAACCTACTGAGAATATCAACGCATCTAAAGATGAGTTCAGAGTTAGCAAAACAGGGAAGTTAGCTCTGCTCCGGTGACTGTCACATTAAAAACAATTCAGATTTTAAAGGACAAATGCTAGGGTTTAGATTATTTTTTTTTTAATTACCTTAAATTGCTCTCCTGAAGTCCAGGAGTCTGTCCTTTTTTCTCATTACACTGAAAATTTTAAACTCAACCATTCCATGGTTGGCAGATGGCTGAGATGGCCACCTACCATCACATCCTCCATCAGTCCTTCTCTAGTCACAAACAGCAAGTCTAGAATGGTGCCTTTCCTGGTTGGCTCACAGTACCTGTGACAAGTTATCTCCTACTAACTTCAAGAATTTCCAAGACGTGCCTGTCACAGCATATTTTGGCTGATCTAACTAAAAACAGTTCCTTCTAAAGAGCAGGAGAATTGAGAACCCTGAGAGATGGAGGGAATCTGGTAGAATTGGGCCACGAGTCCACCTTGGCAGTACTGCAGGAGGCTTGCAGGAGCCTAGAGTTTCAGAGCCAGGAAGAGATCAATATGTTCAGATGCAGACAAACAAGAAGGTGCATCTGAACTGAAAACCTGTGCTTATGGCTTTTAACCTCTTCGATCTCTGTATTACACCTCAAACCCATAGCAATTCCCTGAGACTTCTCTTATGGAAGTTCACTGCATGCAACTTCTCTGAAAGGGCGATCCTGAAAAAGGTTAATTGTCTCTGCACATTTGGGTGCTGATCTTCCACTGATGCCCTTGCCTCCTCCAGTTGTGGGAAGCTTGTCTGGTCTCCACTCGCAGTCCTTTGCCACCTCTTCTGTTACTGCCAATGCCACGGTTGCTGCTGTGACCATGGCTGATCTCAGTACAGAACCTGTCACCTTGTCACACAGACCCAAGGTCTAAAGCCCGAAACTCCTTTATGCAGCACAAGAAACGAAAGAGTCTCTGCCCTGTTACCGGGGATCAACTCGAGGGCTATGGTCAGCAACGAAGGACACAAACCAGCCTCCATTAAGACTGCAGTAAGATGGACAGTAGTTTATCTCCTTGCCGTTATAAATTACCTGTTTTCACAAAGATTCTCAAGTGACATAACACTTACAAGACATAGATCAATGGAGATAAACTCAGATGCTAAAGTTTGCTTTACTCTGCCCGTCACTGTTTGCTGAGTGAGGGAAAAGTGCAATCACATTTATCAGTGAAACGTTGGACTCAATGAAACAGATCCAGCGATGCAGAAAAGTTTCCAGCACCTGCTGTGTTACCTGCAATCATCTCTGGAAGATCATTTTTCAAAAGTCTTGCCTCCTGGTCACAATGCCTAATCACGATGCATACCCTGTCACTGCTGGCATCATTACAGTCATCCATCTCAAGAATGAAAGGTCCTGATCTGGCATGGTTTACAACCTGGAGCTGTGTAATGTGCTGATGAAGCTCTAATGATGCATGTAAACTGGTGTCCTTGCAAGGGAATTTTTTTTTAAACAGTACCTGACCTGCAACTATCAGCTTGATCACCCGTGTGCCATGGTCAAGGCAGCGTGCAGGAACCCTGCCATGATGCCAGCACGCTAAACATTAAACACATGAACCTGCTGCTGGCCACAAGCCATGTTCCTAACGACAAGGATCTGATTCTCTGTTGCCCTGTAGATATTGGTGGGTGCCTACAGCCGTGCAAAGCAATGGGAAGAGCTCACCAATCCCACCTGGTAACGCTGCACAAACACCACACGCTCACGACCGTGTAAGATGTAAGGCAAAGGCACGAGGGCAATAATGTATGAAAACGATGACCCTGCTCAACAGCTTGGCTCCTCCGTGCTCCTGAATTTATTCCCCATGCTGTGGAGGTGAACTGCAGGGAAGGGCAGTTCCCAGACCCCTCCTTCCTCCTCTCCAGGTCTTTGGCCAGGTATGTGGACAATGAGATGCAGCTCCAGAACTCAGTGGAGGCACAGAGCCATCGCACTGGCCCGACACCATCTGGACAACACGATCCAACAACCATTTCCACTTCTGCCGCTCCCATTTGCCACCCCGGAACGACTTTGTATGAGAAGGATGCGCTGGGTAATCTCCACACATCTCTCCCCCTTCTGATTTTCTAACTTCTGGAGGAAAGTTTCTCTGTTTAGAGTGACATTTCTGTTCCTACATGTGGCTTCAAAGCCACCAGTGTTTGGCTATGGATCTGGCCTCAGTGTCCTGGCTCTTTGACCATCTGATCCGTGTTCTCCTTGAGCAGCTCCACTTTCACAATGGAAAATGTTCTTCAGAATTAAAATGTAAGATGCAATTTAGTCTTGATGTAGTGCATTAACTATTCCCCATGTCACTGATTCCAGAATTACCTCTTATTCACAGAGATAACAAAATTATTTTGCTTGATCTTCTATTACTGGATGGATTTCAGAGCCTTCTGAAACACAACTGAGAACTTTTAACCCACAAGATATGACTAGGTCCCTTGATGAATCATAGTCCTCTGAGCTTTGATGAAACCCATGGCTAAAATCGTTTGCTCAACCAATTAATTTTCTTCAGCAGGTGAACCAATACAAAGTTGTGCTGTTCCACTGTTTATCCATACAAATATACTTTCATT
The DNA here is from genome assembly GCF_000700745.2 of Antrostomus carolinensis. NCBI lineage: Eukaryota > Metazoa > Chordata > Aves > Caprimulgiformes > Caprimulgidae > Antrostomus > Antrostomus carolinensis. Next base: position 34,866 of record NW_010328198.1, on the reverse strand, counting down.
GACTCCTTTGTTCATATCCCAATCCCAGTTCCACAGAAATTAGGAAATACTTAAAATGTGCATCAAACCTACAATTAAGGAGTAAAACTACGATCTTCATTCTCATGGTGCTGCTCCAGTCTTACGTCACTCCTAGTCCAACTTCACACAATATACTTTCTAGGCAGGTGGTTTTTACAGATGGTTGCTATTTATGCTATTCTAAACCATCAATTCAGAGTAGTTGTGGAGAGTGTGAATTCTAGAGATGGACAACCTGTGCTGAATCCAAACAGCCAAAGGCTTAACACCCCCGTGGCCTCCCAGCCCTAGGCTGCTGTAGGAACTGAGAAGAACCACTGCAGTCTATGTCATGGTCCTGTCCCACCCCATAAACTGAAGCTTTGCCTAGAACATCTGCTGCATTATCTGCTCTGGCCCTGGCCATGCTCCTTGATACGCCTGTGCTGACTGAGCCTTTCCCCTTAGTCACAAATACCAGGACTTTGCAAGAGGGACTTTAACAATAATTTTATGATTAATTTCTATGTCATCTACAGCAGAGAAAGGTCTCACTCGGCTGCATCTGAGCCGTTCTTCCACTCGCTGCCTGTCCCTTCCCTTGAAAATAACTCATTAAGACATCACTGTGCCCAGAGATCTTGCTGTGACCTTACACTCCCTCAGCAGTGCTCTAAATCCAAGAATGCAGAGTCCTTAGAACATTTCAGTTCAAGAAGGAAAGTTTCTTGTATTAGGCGGTCCCCCAGAGCCTGGCTATGCCCCCTTTACCCACCCTTTTTAGTCCTGTCCTTGCCATCAGTGCCATTGTTAATATTGTTGTCAGAGAGGAACGTTACGTGGGCAGAATTACTCAGGTCAGGTGAGCTCTTATTAATTTAATGAGCATTAAACCAACCAGAGTTTACAGATCTGTAAGAAAGGCTTATACACAGTATCCCCTAATAGAAAATTATTAGCCTTAGCATTCCAAAAAAAGCTAGTACCAATAACCTGTGTGAAAGGTTTAACTTCTCTAGACACCCCTTCCGACCTCGTTATTCTGTGAAACGATGAACAATGACCAGAAAAAAACCCACAGTCTAGTTCTGGCTTGAATAAAAATGGGAAGGAAATCCATCTCATTCAAAAACTGAAGTAAGTGCTTTGGAACATCACTTGTGCTATCATGCACCAAAGCAACAGGCTCCTTAGGATTCCATTTATCAGAGAAATAAATAAATATCTGCCACTGCAGATCTACATTGTTTGAAAGGGTCCATCACAGTCACGCTCACTCTCAGGGCTACTAGATCAGGCATTTGGTGCTGAGAAAGTTCAGGTGACTCTGAAGAACGGGAGCTTTGGTCTAAATTTGGTCCAAATCACTCGCAAGCTGTGAAGAGGCTGGGCTGTTTGACACCAGAGGTGTGCTTTGCTTTCATCTACAAAGTCTTTCTTCTTCTGCCAGAGAGAAGAGCTGTACTCTGACACTGGATTTTACGATTTTCTTCATTGGGAAAAGACAGTCTTTGTGAACAGCAATCTGGAGTCACATGAGGGCACAAATGGACCAAATTCTGCTTGTACTGGAGCAATCGAGACTTCAAACACACAGTTAAAAGGCAGTCCTGGGGGGAAAGCCTGGCTGCACAGAACCTGATGTGAACCAGGAGCTGATTTAGGGAAACCACCAAATTCCATGGGAATTTGTTGTTGCATTACAGCCTCTGTTCTTGGGGGAAAGGCCCTGAAGGACAGAGACAAATGCAGCCTTTCTCTAAGGAAACACTGACAGAGTCAAGAAACGCTTTGGAACAAAACCAGAGCTCACCCTGGAGATGGAAACCTGTTTTAATTATCACAGAATCATAGACTGGTTTAGGTTGGAAGGGACCTTCAAGCTCACCCAGTCCCAACCCCCCTGCCATCAGCAGGGACACCTTCCACTAGACCAGGTTGCTCAAAGCCTCATCCAGCCTGGCCTTGAACACTTCCAGGGAGGACCAGCCACAGCTTCTCTGGGCAACCTGTTCCAGTGTCTCACCACCCTCTGGGTGAAAAATTTCCTCCTAGTATCCAGCCTAAACCTCCCCTCTCAGTTTCAAACCATTTCCCCTTGTCCTGTCACTATCTGCCCATGGCAAAAGTCGCTCTCCCTCCCTAATTACCTTGACTGCAGTTTGACCTTCTCATTGGGGCTGGTCTGGCTCAGATTCAGCCTTCGTATCACATCGCTACGATGAAAACTAATCCTGGCCCTCCCTTCTCAGACTATAAATAGGCACTGAGCGTTTCCTGGGTAGTCGTCGCTTACAGACAGAACAGCTGGTAAGCCAGGCTCCTGATGGCAAATCTTGGTGATATCTTGACCCACATCATCTTGGTGTGATGGTGGGTCACCTTCTCAGCCACCTTACACTGCTTAAGAACACACTCAACAGAGCATCTGGCTCCAACTGCCACTACCTCTGATCTGGGGACACTTTGCCTGGTCTGCTCTTGTACTGTATTTGTAGCCGTTTGTTCCTGAATCTACTATGTGTTCTTTGGGAGCTCAAAATACAAATAAATACCAGTTAAAACAGAAAATTTTATGAGGGGGAACCAAATGGAACTCTGGTTTTGCAATGAAGGGAAAACTGACCCCTGAGTGGTATTACACTGTCGCACCCTAAGTGAACAGTTTTCATATATATTATCATGTACACGTCACTATTTTCCATCAATCCAGAGTCTTGTTCTTCTCTGGACACAATACTTACTCTCTTATCTCTTCAGTGACAGCACTCCCAAAGGAAAATAATACAGTGCCACATAAAGGTGCCATTCTCCTGCCATATCCCCGCTTCTCCTGCCTCCCTCCTTCCTCCTTCCCTGAAAAACCCACTCCAAACACAAACAAACCAGGAAGAACAAAGAGTAATTCATGCCAGACTCAAATGTGATTTTTCTGGGAACGTGAACGAAAGGGTTAGCCAGCAAAGAGCGTGCAAAAAATCACCTCTGAGCGCGGTCTCTGCTGAGCTCACCCTGTCATTTCTGATTTCATTACCGAGTTTCTAGCAGAGTGGTTGAACCTGCAGAACGTCCTTTCTCTGCCGTTTGCCGAGCGCAATAAGCCAGCCGCCGCGAGCACCAGGCCAGCGGGGGCTGGGGAATAGGATGGGAGCAAGAGGATTACTCCAGCTGCATCTAAACATGTAGGAATTCTGCACAGAGCGAGCAACAGGTCCTGCACCAGAACAGGGCTCACTGGCTTGTCTTAAAAAAAAAAAAGAAGGTCCTGACTCAGTGAAAAGCTCAAGCGCTCAGAGGAAGGAAATAAATATGCTTATAGGCTTTATACGAGTAGCCTAAGAACAACTGTGTCCAAAAATAGTTATTGAGAAAAGTACACAAACACCAGAGATTGAAAGTTGATTTTGCAGATTAAACCTTTCCTGCCCAGTTATTTTTCTTTCCTTTCTTCTCTTTTTCCATACGATGAGTAACTAAGCAATTTCTTTATCTTTCTCTTGTTATGAGAGTACTGGTTATATTCTATATATATATAGTATCTGCACTACTTCCTTGAGGAGACACTGCAACACCAAGGTAAATTCTGCAGTCGGTACAATCTGCCCCATCAGCAGGCAGAGGAGCCCAGGGGCACGGTGCCCAGGCTTTGCACCATATATGTTTTCATGACTATGCGACAGTATTAGCAGCCTCTCCCTTCAGGGAAAGAAAAGCTGCAGGTTACCAACCACATCAGTAGTTTATCTGTTCTATTCTATTCATCAGTTCTTCAAATAACTGAAAGAACAAACATCCCCTAAGCCAACAAATAAATTGATGGTTAAAAGATGATTATTTGCAAAGTCATGTGGTTTTTGCCCTGCCAAAAGCAAGATGGCAAGCCAAAGTCCAGTCTTTGTCTTCAGAAGCTTCTAGCTTTGCATTTTCCTCTTTTCCTACTTTTTTAATATTTGAAAATCAGTGTCAGTGGGAATTTTTTGTGTCACACCCCCCCTGCCTCATCCACACATCTATAAATGCTGGCTTGAAAAAATAAACAAACACATTTTTAAAGCATCTGATTATTTATCTGCAGACTAGTGCAATCTGGTGACCAAACTCATCTCACTCCTGTGGCAACACCTAAACAGGATGCTTCTCAAAAATAAACCAGAGGAGAATGGTGTGCCAAATTTTACTCCAAGACAAGATCATTTTCTTTCTTTAATGAGATGAACCAGTATTTCATTGCATAAATAAGATTACTCTTCAAAATGGATAGGACATATTCTGCTCCTAATTAGAGCTGCAAATTAAGAAGCGGTTTATTGACCTTAATAGCTTTTAGTCCTTCTACAACTTGAATATGCCACTGTTATAAAACCTCTCCAGCTTAACCAACCTAGTTAATGTCATAAGGAATTTTATCTGCCACTACCACAACTGAAGAGAGAGATGGTTGGAATGAAAAGCCTGGGAAAAAAATTCTGTGCACACACAAAGCTTTGAAGGGCTTTTTAAAGCTCTCGTGCAGTTTGCCTGCTTAAGCTTTCGAACAACACGGCAAGCACGGCTTTTCCTCCCGGACAGAAAGCCTCATGCCCGGTTTGCTGCTTTCCCGTGAGTATTTCTGCTCAGCAGCTTTACCAGACCAGTCTCTCAAAGTAAAAGATTAAACCTTTTCTCCTGCTCCCATGAGTTTTAATCCTGAAGGAAAACAGAAATCAAAATGACTGAAAAGGCAACACGCAGAGTCACATCCAGCCATGGAGGGGAAGCACCCAGTATTGAAAGCTTTAGATATTGACATGATCTGATGTTACTCCTGTTCCAAGGTGGCTTAATCACAGGTTGTTGCACAAAAAGGATCCAGCCTTCGAAGGACTGCGCTGGGCTTGCTGCCAGCAAACACCATAACTGAGTCCTGTACCAGCCCTTCGGAAAGGAAGAGCAGAAAAAGGCAAAAAGGGCAAGTTTTTGCCTTTCCAATAGGCCTGGCACGTGAACGTGCTTGTCAGAGATACCCACGACAAATCCTAACTCTTATCTGAACAAACAGGACTCTGGCCTTGATTCCATACGGGGCTCAGACATCCACCTGGCTGAAGGTGAGCACAACTACTCCAACAGGTCAGGTTGTGCCCTCCGCAAAAAGCCTGAAGGACTGACACCACCATCCATCCGAGCCTCTCG
>NW_010328198.1:0-29648 GCF_000700745.2 Antrostomus carolinensis | reverse complement strand
CAGAGAAGTTTGCCCAGAGTCCTAAGAACAAACAGTCAAAACAACCCAGGAAAACCTGGGGACAATAATTCCTCTTAACAAAAGCTTGTTCTGAAGCTAAGTTGATCATCTTGTTGCTTTTTGTTTCTCCTCTTCTTGTTCCAGAGCTTATCTCATTACAAAGCTTTCTCCCGCCCAAGCATCCTCGGCACATGTACCACCTCCATGTCTTGCTTACTCATCTACCACTGCACCAGTGTGGACATCCCAGGGAACACACCAACAGCACTAACCAGAAATTTGCATCAGAAATAGTGTTTGTATCAGCACTAGTGTGGCCAGCAGGACCAGGGCAGTCACTGACCACCAGAAACACTCTAGTTTTTGGCAATTTCACCGTGAAGGGATAAACATGCACAAATGCCACTATGGGGACCAGTGACGTGGAGGACAAGTGACAATTTCATCCTCATTTGGTTTCATAAAAGACTCGACGCGATACCGCTCGGCACTTCTGAGGCCGTACTTGGTATGTGCAGCCACAGCTCTGGAGCCAGGACCCCGTAAGTGTTTGCAATAAATAATCCAATTTTAATTAACACGGGATATAATAACTCTTATTAAATCTAAATTGAATGCATGTTAGGGAACTTAAATTTGTCGTATTGCCCAACGCCAACTGCCAGAAGCGGCAGCTTCCATCCCATTACTCCGCGTTTTATCACCATGCTACAACTGACCTGCTCAACGACTCTCCTGGGCAATGTGTCACGCCGTAAAATTAAACACTGATTTATGACTTAAATAAAAGGCATCAGAGATTGTCAGGGTGTTAAAACATCGGGGCTGGCTTGTTTTGCAAACCATATTTAATGGCAGACCCAGCTGGTACTCCTGAAACGGAACTCAAAGAAATAAACAACCTTTTTTCTAACTGAAGGGAGACAAATTAAAGGTGGGCTACCAGCTCTTTATGAGATGTCAAATTTATTTTCACAACATGGATGACGTGGTAATGGAACAGTGATATCCACTGCTGCCTCTGGTGACTGAAAACCTCATCTCTTCAGCAAACCAACCCATTATTTGTAGAGAAGATGTTTAAGAGACCCCCATCTCCAGCGTTCCTGCTCTTCTGTATCAGCGCCAGCTTGGCCAGCCAGACATGGGACCGACCAACCTGTTTCTGAAGGTTCAACTGCAACTGTCCCACTGCCAGCACATGCAACACGACCTGGAATGACAACACCTTCTCTTGTACGGCTGTTTTATCCCATTTCCTCCTCCCGGAGTACGTGTGGAACTGTGGCAGATCGAGCATCAATCCTCCACCAGCTCTGCACTTGAGAGGGAAGGAGAACGCGCACAATACCCGGCGCTGCTGCCACAGAATTCATTGGTCTCCAAGAGCTGGGAGTAAATGGTGCTGCTCAGCCAGGCTGGGTTTTAAGAAGGATTACAAGGGTGAGGTAGGTGACCTCAGAAATGTCTCAGTGTCCAACTTTGATTTTCCTGGATGCTCACTGAACTTCAGCATCTTGCAGCATCCAAGTTTCTCTGCTCTGACACCACCGAGGTACCTGATCTATTCTGTCTCTTCAACGCGTCCTCCATCAGATGGCAGCAGGGCACAAGCTTTTGCAAAAGGCAAAGCAGGAGGACAGGGTTTTACCTTTGTACCTAAGGAAATGTCAACAAACAGCTCAGCTTTTCAGATCAGTTGGTTGGTTTTTTTTCCCCTCGTCTGTTCAAACAGCAAAAGGACGGACAATTTACTGCCCTGTTACATCCCATCTCCGAGCCGGATACGCCATTCCTGGTGACCGTGTTTCAGGAATCCTCTGGTTCCTCAGGGGCTGGAGGTGCCTTGCCAGGCTTGGAGCCCCCACGACTGTCTCACATAAGGTAAGGAAAGGCCTGGTGCCCTGCCCTCCCAGGGAGGCTCACTCGGTGTCCTCGCTGCTCTCCCTGGAGCAGCTGTCCCTGAGGCTCTGTGACATTGCCTGCAGCATGTGGCAGGTCCCTCTGCAGCGTGGCTCCATCCCTCCCGAGTCCCCACAGCCTTTTTGGGAGCTGCTTATCAGTTTCTCTTCTCAGCTCTTTAGAAAGGGAAGCCTGTTGGAGCTGCCTGCCAGTCTTTGAGAGACAAGAGGTATTGCTAAGAGCTGCTCGCTCAATTCAGATGAAAATTATATTCACAAGTACAAAAAAGAAAAAAAATTGTCTGAAAACATCTTAAAGATCCACGAACCAGCAACACACACAAAAGTTTCCACAGTATTTAAGATCTGGCCACTTTGTGGGGAGCTGATGTGTGGTCTTTGAAGGTGCTGGGCTGATAAACCTTCAAGTGCAAGTTCAACTGAGAACCCTGGCCACAGAATTTCTCTTTGTTTTAGAAGAACTTATCGTTCCTTGTGAAAACTGTACCTGCCCAAGGGTGCAGTGTGGCTTGCAATGGCAGGAGGACTTGGTTTTTACTACCAGCTTTTCTGCTACACAATCGTTTCAGTGTATGGAAAGATATTCCTTTCCTTCTTTCAACAGCACTGAGACAAGGATTAGCAGCTTCCCAACAGAAACACAGTTCTGCTAATTCTAACCAAATACTCACAGTGATCAAAAGTGGGAAAGACAGCACTTTGGATTAGCACATGAAAGTCGTTATTAATACCTACAACCTGCAGTTGTGTCTCCTGCCCATCCCTGAGGTGAGAAGAGCAGCCCCTGGTTATCGGCAACATCAGCACACGTTTACTGTCCTGGAAGCACCACAGAAAGCATCTGTACCACACAAGTAACGTTTAAATCCAGGAACTTGCACAGCCAACTCATTTCACTAGAGTGAAAGGGCAGAAGAAAAAATCTGGATAGATGTTTCGAGAGCTTTCAGGGTGAAAGGAAGCCACAGTCTGCAGAAACAAATATTAATGTGAATTTACAAGCACACGACAAAAATATCCCTCTACATTGTAAATCGGACAGGAGATTCTATGTTGTATTTTCCCCACAGGGCTACAGTAAACGTTTCTCATTTATATTTCATTCTTTATCTCCAACAAACCACTGCCTTCGTGTCCACTGAGGGCTGATGACATTTGAATATATGGAGACAAAACTGGTACAAAAAAAGAGCATGTAGAGAAAAATACTGCACTGTAATGTCGTGAAACACACGGCTCTATCATGCTCAAACTCCTTGGGTGAGTGAAGTAAGCATTTCACTCAAGAACCACCCCGGTTTTGCTGTTACTTGGTTATTCAGGACTGTCAGAGTGAAATGGCAGCTGCAGGAGTCCCTGCGCCTGTTTTGAGAATACCTGTCACATTCCAAATCTCTGATTTTTCAAGAAGGAAACCTTTCACCTCATATTCAACACCTCCAGTCTCTGGATGAAACCAGCAGCAATCTAGGTGGCACAGAAGGCACAATTCTCTCTCAGACCCAGAAAGGACTTAGAGAGATGGAGAAACTCAATTTCTATGTAAGCACTTCAGCTCCTTCTCATTTCAGTGAAATCATAGAATCATGGAATGCTGTGAGCTGGGAGGGACCCACCAGGATCATCCAGTCCAACTCCTGTCCCTGCACAGGACAAGCCCAACATTCACACCATGTCCCTGAGGGCCTTGGCCAAATGCTGCTGGAATCTTGTCAGGCTTGGTGCCATGAGCACCTCCCTGGGGAGCCTGTTCCAGGGCTCCACCACCCTCTGCCTCAAGAACCTTTTCCTCATGGCCAACCTCACCCTCCCCTGCCACATCTTCCTGCCATGTCCTCTGCTCCTGGCATTCGTTGGTGGCCAGAGAGAAGAGATCAGCGCCTGCCCCTCCTCTGCCCCTTGGGAGGAAGTTCTAGACCCCCAGGAGATCTCCTCTCAGTCTCCTCTTCTCCAGGCTGAACAATCCAAGTGACTTCAGCCTCTTCCCATACCCTTACCCAATGTTGTGTGGCTCTCCAAACCAGAGCTCTGCCCACTGCTCAAGCAGGAAAGCCAGAGTGGGACAAGGAGTGATGGACCTGCAGCCCTTCCTCCTGTCCCAGTATAGGCACTGGTAAAGGTGGGATGGCCCCATCGGATCTGGAGGGAGGGAGTGAGGGAGGATGAACATCTTACACGAGGACTTAGAGGCTGGTGGGAGAGGAATTTGTTTTATATCAGCCTTTTCAGGAGCTGATAATCATCTTAATAGCAGGTTTTACCACAGTGGACGGAGTAATTTCCAGCTCACATTGTTTATTTTTCCCTGACCACCTATTCTCCTCATGTTATTTTCCAGACTATATTGAATCCTAACCCTATTTTCATTTCTGTTCTGAACACCACGCTCCTTACAGCCTATCCCAACCTCTTCACAAAGTCAGGGAGCACAGAGTCTCCCATTTCCCCAAGGCCTGGCCCTAACCAGTCAGTTATAAATACGAGCACACCAAACATGAACATTTACAAGACTGAGACATTAACAATAAGGGTAAAAATGACTAATAGGGGGAAAGTCATCTGAGTGAGAGATAGTTAAAAGGCAGGCAGTTAAAGACATTTGATTACTCCTTTATTGTCTGAATTAACATGGTGGCAATAGTTCCAGCCTATTTCTCTTGAGCTGAGAGGCAGTTTGTTATGTGCTGTGTCTCCATGAATATCTCCAGCACGCAAACAGAAAGCCCTGCCACCCCGAAAGGCAATTACTCTTACAACATGTGCGTAATGAAATCTGACTGCATTCTCTTTGTGCCCTTAATAAGACCAGTTCACATTTCTGCAATTTGTGACACATTTTTTTTTCCTTTAAGATATCTATTTGCACAGTGATGTTTATTAAAAAGAGGGAGGGGGAAAAAAAAAAAGAGGAGTAATACAGGTCAGGTAGCCAAAAACATGCACTGAGGATGGCATGATGGCACTGCTAATTCAGCTGAAGACAAAAGGGAAGGAAGCAGTGATATGAGGACATGCCTTATGAATCATTGAGGAGACAGCTCAAGAAGTGGTCAGCTCTGATGCTTCGTGCCAGCTGTGGGTGTGGTGGTGTTGGGCTGACACCTGGACTTGATGATCTTAGAGGTGTTTTCCAACCTGAATGATTCCATGATTCAGACAGGGTTGTCGATTCAGTTCAACATGAGTCATTCCCGGGTATCTCTGAACAGACGTGAACACGTTAGTTGAAATAATGCACTTCTGTTTGATCACAAAGAACTACAAGTATTCAGATAACCTATTTAATTTAGGTAATTAGCAAACTGTCTTCATATGCTGAGTTTTAAATAGAAGGCTAGGTGATGGTTTAGCAAAAACTTCAATCCCAGCAGCTAATGCTCATTGTTCCACTGAGTCACATTGAGCTCTGCTTCAGCATGTCAGAATGATGGAACATGCAGCCCATCAAGCTGCCAAAAACATGAAGTGTGGAATATAAATAGATGTTTTTAGTATCACAGGTGCTGCTGAATTGTCTGGAGACATATTATTCAAATCTGCAGATAAGACTCCAGCCATACTATCCAGAGATCATGTTCTCCATTGTTTCTGGAAAGGACTGTCAGGAAATCATTAATGAGACTGGCTTCTCGTGGGAGAAGGAAAAGTTGTGCAATCTGAGATTGGTCTTTTTCAAGCCTGCTTTCAACCCACCTGTTGAAGAGCTTCATGCTGTTAGATGACATTTGGTACCTTGCAGGCTTTTACTCCTCCTAATATTGAGCCTTCTCAGGCAGAAGAGATCACATACAATATGCATACAAGTCAAAGAACAAACTGTGAACATAGCAACAAAAAATAAGGCCACTAAGAAATTATTGTACTCTATATTTCTTGAGTTTTCAAGCCCTGAAGTATCTCCTACAAACCATGCTGGGCATACAAAAAGGTTTAAAGAAGCCACAGTCATTCATGGAAGATTTCTTTTCAGGCTGAAGCAGCTCATGGTCTTTGCAAACAGATCTGTACTGCTTTGAAAAACCTTCACAAAGTGCTGGGACTACTGGGTTCTTTTCCTCTTCCAGGTTCTTCCCCACTCTAGGAACTAAGCAACACACAGCTCAGTGTTCCCAACCCCAGACTGAAGTCTTCACTGCACTTCCTGAGAATCACAGCACAGAGTTCTCATAGAGAGCTTAAGTCTAATGACTCCTGTTTAAATTGAGATTAAATATTGTCATCCTAACTCCACTTTGCACGTAGGAGGTAATGACACAGAAAATCAGTTGCTTTGACATCTAAGTCCATGACAAAACTGGGACCAAGGTCCCCCAAGACCTTACCATCAATCTTCCTGGTGATACCTCCTGGTGATACCACTTGGCACAGTCAGTAAAAAAGGAATCTTATTTTATGAAATGGGTCAAACTTTGCCATAATCTCTGTATGAAAACAAAACTCACAAATTAAAGCCATGCTGACATATTAGTCCTGAGTTTTGAAATTTCATCTTAGCAACTCTTTAATGGAAACACAAGTAAAACAGAGAGAAGCGACTGACATCCTCAATAGTCTTATCAACAGAGACTGTGCAAGAAGTGGAGGGATCAGATGTGGGTTAAATGAAAAAAGCAAGAACTTAGTTATTATTTTTATATTCAAACTGCAGAGGAACATACAGCCCTTTCATGACACTGTAATATTGCAATGCTACAGGTTTTTAAAGACTGTAGTAGCATCAGAAATGAGAAAGTAGAACTGCCAGTGATGAGAGAGCCAGTCTGTTACAGAGAATGAAATCCGAGAGCAAATAAATGATGGCTGGTGGAAAACAGATTACAGTTCTAAAGCTGACCTTGGAGTAACAAGTGCTGTCTGACAAGCACCTTCTCCATACTGACCTCAGCTAAAAGCCCAGCTCGCAGAACCAGATGGTTACAGCCCCATGGAAGCTGACTACAGTCTGATTTTCCAGGGCAAATCTGACTGCAGGAGCGGGACTCAGTTACCAGAGGACACAATTCAAGCTGTGACAGTTCACCATGTCCACGTGTTCCATCCATTTTTTGTTTGTGCTTTTGGGTCCTAACACTTTGGTATCACTCTTTCAGTGCGTGTGGTGGCAATCCCTGTTGAAATCTTGGGAGCGCTACTGCAATATCAACAACTGCTGCTACTAAATAACTTTAAATCATGTTTATATTGCAACTCTGACACGTGCCTGTGTGTCTGAGTAACCTTACACCAGTAATTCTGACTCTGATATTGCATAAATGTCTTCTGCAATAACACTAGCTCGCTGCTACACAATCCAAATGTCCACCAAATGCTGGATTAATAAAAACAGGCTTTTATGACATTCTTTTTAAAGACAGATCCTTCCAAATGAAATGTTGGCTCAGTGTTTTAGCTCTTTGAATCCTTTATTCCTGAGGGTCTGACTGTAACCTTTCTCTCACAAATTGTAAAGGTAACTTGAGTGACACTGCCGAAATACACGGCTCCTCTGTGATTCCCCTGGATTAGGTATGACTCTGGTAGCTGCAGCTTGGCCTTTAGTAACCTACAATGGTTTTCACCCCAAGTGAAAACATATTTTACAATTCCTCCGGGAGAGCGAACGCCACGTCCGCTGCACGTGTCCGCGCTGAAATGACAATGAAGACTCTAGATTACACGATCACACGAGGGTTCGAGACCTTCAGTTCCCCAGGACATTCAGTTGAAAGGACACATGAGGAGAGAAAACAGTGTGGTGAGGAACTCCTAGCTGATGTCCTGGCATCAGCCTTTCCATTTATCAAAACCATTTAATGCATTCTATCTAAAGGATTCTTTAGGGATTTAATTTACCCTAGGACTATACACATCTGTTCACTTATTTTCCCAGTTTTCTCAGGACTGTGCTTCCATTCCCAATACTGACTTACAAAATTAGGCAGTTTACTTTGTTTAGTGGAAAAAAAAAATAGAGGAGAAGGCTGGGAGTTACCTGAGCCAGTCCTGAAATAAGGTTTTATATTGCCCAAATATTAAGATTCCAGAGTTAGTATGTACCGAAACTCACTTGCATTCCACTTTACATAAACACCCTATGAAATGCAGAATGTTTGGGGATTATGTACATAATTTTGTTATTTTTGCTCTTGCTCTACTTTAGCTGCAGAACGTTCACAGGCACTTACCCCGTGTAAGTGCTGCAGGGTATGTGCCTTCCCAGTGGCATTAGAACAGGATCCGGACCTGCCCCATTTGATTAATGTCGGAGTAAAAATTCAAAGTGCCTCCCCCTCTGCTCCCCTGAAAAACAACTTCATGAAATAGCAGCACAGAGACTATTTTCTCAAGAATTTCCATATCAAATGTGTTCAGCTGAAGTACAGGAGAGTAAAAGCATTCTTTCCCAAAGAGTCAGCTCAAAGCCAGACTGGAGAAATAAGGTCTCTCTCCTTCTCTGCACCAAAGGAGTAAAGAAGAACAGAGACATTCTGCACACCGGTGCATTTCGACTGTTTTCCATTTACACTTTCACTGTCGCTGTCATAAAAAAGATGAACAAGCTTTTAATTGATTTAGTTGACATTTTACTTCACTTGTTTGCCATTGTATCCCTTCTCAGCACCACGCCGGGACACAAATGCTTTGAAGCAAGCATCACCCATGCTAGTGTGATGTGGACATGAAAACTGCTACTGCTAGTGATGGAAAGGAAAGAAAAGAAAGAAGATGAAGATGGGGCATCCCTAAAATGCAAAAGACCTGCCACGAACATGGGGCAAAAGGGAAAAACGTGCTTAAGATATACTGGGTGGTTCTAGGAGAGAAAAGAAAGCAAGCTGACATCTAGGGCAAACCTTGTCACACCTCCTCCTGGAAGACACAACCCTAAAATGCTCTGAAAATGGTAAATTTCCACGGCAGGCAGAGAGGGACGACACGTCAGCAGCGCAGCTGTAGCCCGAAACACATTCACGTTTCTATCCGAGAACATTTTAGAGGCAGAGCTGATAGGAGCAGCTCTGAACAGACGTCTGGATCACAGCTCTGCACAGTTTATGCTGGCAAGGCTACTGCAGAGAGCAGTGGGCTACCCATTGGGATGCTCCACGCGAAAGACAAACAATCTGTCTTCCCATGTTACCCTCCTCAGTCCAAACAAACCCCTTCAAGCTTGCCAGAGAGCAAAAAATTTGCTTCTCAGATGAAACACACTGGATTCTGAATATGCTGAATGACCACCAGCTCGTAGGCCTATATAATGTGTATTTATTCCAAATCAGTTGACTGTAAAACTTAACTTGAAATTGAATTTACGGCATTAATAGCTAGCAATTTTAAATGTCCTCTAGAATAAGCAGAAAAGCTAGAGCTGTTAAAATACATCACCCTCTAATGTCTTGCCAAAAAAGCTCTGGGTTGCACACAGGACTAAATTATACGCTCCGTCGTGTAAATCTGAGCCCCGTTACAATAACTGAGCACTTCTGTGCTCATGACAAACTGCTCACCACAAAGATGCAAAATAGTATTACCCTAAATAATTCCACAATACAAATAACTTCAAACACATCTGTGATTCTGATGTCCGTATTCTCCTTCAGGGAGACGGTGAGGGAAGGAGAGCTGGTTTGAAGAACGCCTCAAAGTTCTCCTTCCTAGTGCAAAGCTGAATAGATAGAATTGCTCAGGTTCTAATCAGCTTTTTTATCTTTTATTCCTATTTTTTTTTAAACTGTACCAGGGCCTGAACTCACTTCCTTGCATTTTTGAGGGAATACCATTTCCTAATTTTGTGTGCACTAATATGCAGAAGCGATGGACAGGTTCTTAGGATGGCTCTTGGGCAAGAGATGAAAGCTCTTATTGTGAACTCTCCACTCGACAGCCTTTAGCTCCTCTCCTCGTGCCTGACAACCAGCGAGGTTTCCATGGATTCCTCATTCTGTCTCTCAAAACCATAAGCAACCTATCCTCTAGTGAAATGAGAAGTGAGCAGTGGGGATGCTCAAAGAAATGATGAGGCTTGCTTTCTCCAGGTGGCCCCCAACAACGACCTGTTTCCTCTGTGCATGTCTGAGCCTGTAACAAACACACCACTTTTCTGCCATATATTGACTGGGTTCCCAATCAGACTGGATATTCACAAACTCACATAAACACCTTCCTGTAATTTCCCAAACTGTTTTTTCCCAGAAGCCTTTGATAAGGAAGGTGCTGCTATTTTATTTCATTATGGGGAATGAGGAACTTTCATAAATCTGAATTAAAATTAGAGTTTGTGGTCACTGTTTCCAATGCACAAGCTGAAATGACGATGACAACAATATCCAACTGTTTACTGCTGAGGGTGGTAATTAAGCACATGCACAAAAGCAATAACACTTAAGCATGTTAGCAGCTTTAATAACAGCAGCTTCACAACCTATGTTTTGATCTATTAAGATTTAAATTGTATTCCAAGTTCCAATTTTAAATTCCAGTACCTGATTATGCCTTGTTTATCATGAACACGAACAAAACAAAGTGCAAATGGCCCAAAGCTCAGTATCGAGGAGGTTTCCACTCAACTCATCCAAGTGCTAATGTCACTACTTAACCCAAAGGCTTTGAGGAGGGGAAAACAAAAATTGTATTTAAAAAAATAGCTTCAGAGTACTTTGGGATCAAAAGTACAGCTTAAAAATAGAAAACTACAGCTATTATATTGCTAACAGTCTAGAAACCTCATGGGCTGCAATAAGGCAAATATATTTTACGCTGTCATTCGTACTGAACTTGAGAATTTGGAATGTTTCTGGGAGCTTTTGTGTGTGGAAAAAAGAAAAATATTTATTAATCTACACTTTTCACAATGTATGATTAACTTCATACACTAGCCTGGAAACATTTTCACAGTAGAAACAATCTATTTTTTTTTTTTCATTTAATTTTTTCCACATTAAAATAAAACCTGACAATGTACATTCTTCTAATCTGAAAGCCTGCCAAAGAAGTTTTTTTCATGTATTCACTGATCCCAAACAAAAGTAAAATAGCAGCACAGCACTGAGTGATTTCTATTTCCACTCCAAATTTGAATTCCAACAAGTTTTGGTATAAATTTGTATTTCAAATACATTATTTGTGTCTTGGAGATGTCCTTTTGGATGTGCTTGTATACTCTGGGCAAAGGAGAGAGGAAAATTCATTCAGAATATAGAAAATTAAAAAAAAATCAAAATAGCAACTGGGAGGAAGCACAGAAGAGCGATGGTTGAGGGAAGGGGGCGCGTAAAGCCTCTCATTTCTAGGGACAGGGAGGTCTGTGTGATGTTCAGAGGCTGCAGGGTGGAGGGGAAGGCTCGGGCCCCCGCACCGTGCACGAGCTGGGACCGGCCCGACGGCTGCAGGAGGCACCCGAGCAGGGGCCCCGCTGGCTGACCCCGCTGCCGGCTCACTCACCCCCACGGACAGGCTGTGCCCAAAACCTGCCCCACTGACTTCAGTGGGTTTGTCCAATTTCAGTATTATCATCCCATTTATTTCAGTATCCATGACAATTTAATTTCCCCTCAAATACAAGAGGGAGTATGCATATTTGTCCTGGCGATTCCTACCCACCATGTGTGTTTATCCACTACCCACTCAGCTATCTGTCTTTAATTAGTTCCTCAGTCGAGTACTTCAAGCTGTGCTGTGCACGCCTGGAACGCTTCTTGTTTTACTAATGAATTTAATTTCAGGAAGCTCCTTGATCATAGCTCAGTCACTATGAACTCCTGACTCCTCATGTGTAAATAACGCGGAAGGGACGCGGAGGGCCCCAGGCTTGCCTTCTCCAGTGAGTGATGATGTTTACTTGCCTGAGTCTCTTCAAGGGAGTGAGTACAACTAGGAGAGAGGGGACAAGAAACAAGGTGGAGAGAGAAATCTACAGCATAAACCACCATTTCTCTGAAGATCTCAAGGGAAAGGACTCATCTAATCATTCTTCCTACTGTGCATATTTAGTACAGTCAGCAGAGTTCAGAATCCTTGGAGCCCAGAAAAATAAATGTTGCAGGTGGTCTCTGCTAACATCTGAACATTATTTATGAATAATTTTGCTTTGGGGATGGGAAATTATAAAGTATTTCTTGGGAAAATCCCTTCCCTACCATATTTTTGTAAGCATCTTAGCCTTCCTGGAAGATATCCTGCCAACTATGGATCGAGTTTACCTCTGCCTGCATCTGAAATATGAAGACACAGTCACAGTTCATAACAATGAAGTGTTTTAAATGTCACCTCATCATCGCAAACCTAAAATAAATGGTAGTCAAGTAAATGGGATGCAGATACATGAACTGTGTTCTGTGGCTAATAATCGATCTGCACCGATTTAATTCCTCAGTTTTCAAAAGCAGAACTATTTGCAATGATTAAAAGTTTTCCATCTCCAGCAGTTCAGGAAATTAAGGGTAAATAATAAAATACAGATACAGTGTGCACGTTGGAAACTGATCAGTGAAAGAAAAGGCTGAGAAAAGATTCTGAAACTGTAAGCCATGATTGCCTCTCCTTCCAGAACTGCTTCCTTGAAAGCTGTTCTGGAGAACACTGTTCCTCTGAGTGAGACCAGCCTGGGAGTGCAGGTGATTGGTTACAAATGAGAGCTGGAGCACGGGCATATCAAACCTTAGAATCTGCTGCTTAATATTGTCAAGCTGAAAGCTTCCTGAGTCTGCAAGCTCAGCTAGGACTGGAAGTACAGACTGCTGCACGCTTCGAACAGTAAATGGATAGAACTGCCTTGAATTGCTTTAATGAGAGAAAAAAAATACAATTTTGTAAAGAATTTTCCGCTCATCTCCTTTTAATTCTAACTGAGCTGATTCAGAGTTAAAACCTTGATTAAAATTATCAACATTTTCCAATTTCTTCTATATTTGCCTTAAAGAACCAAGCAGACACCTCACAAAAGGTAAGGTTTTATCAGTGAAAAGAGGAAGAATGAAGGGGAGTTGCAACCTTTCCTCTGACATCTCCTCTCTAAATACTGAATTTATGGCACTTCACAGGTTGCAACATTAATTGGGAACCCAGCGTATTCAAACCCAGAAATTTCATAGTGGAAGTTCTCCAGGGCATCATCAATGGAAAAGGGAGTAAGTGGCAATACTTCATCTTTCTCTTACAGTTTTTTAGCCTTTTCCCCTCACATTTGTAAGTAGAAGACAAAGATTAGAAAAAAATATTAAAAAATTAGATCAGAGAAAAGAAATTAGGAGGTTAATTCTTCACATTTCTGTATCCTACATCTCTGAAGTTATCGTCACAGTCCCTTTCCCCAGTTCAGACTTCTAATCACTTGCCCAAAAAGCACAACTTTGCAACCCTGTGGTATCGGGTTCTAAAGCTCTTCCTTTGGAGAACACATCACAGACCTTCACCGAGACCTAGAATGACCTGCTGCTGCTTCCAGAGAAGGATCAGGACACATTCCTGAGAAGATCCTGGTAAGCACGGAGTGGGACCTGATGTGCACACCCCAAATACTGTGTGTACAGCCACGCAATAGGACTTGATGGGACTGTTTTGAACAGACGCTCTCAGAATTCAGCCCTACAATTGAACCATGGAGAGAGGAGCCTGCGGGATGAGAAATCATTATGAAGCATAGCTGTGGTTGTGGAATATATCCCTGATCATCTTTTTTATTCACCCACTGGACAGAAAAAGTTCAGCTAGTTTAAATTCTTTTACTGAGCCATAATTAGAGCTAACTTGGTTCCCCGGTACGGAGATCAGTGGTGCAAGTTTAACGAGATCGAGGGTCCCCAACTTCTTCTCCTTTATTAGTTTCTCCATCTTGGTGGCTGGGCATTTCTTAGTGTTCCTGAGTCACTGTGTGTTGTGTGCCAGGTGCTGGGTGCCACCAGGTTAGAGGAGCTCCTTTGTACCTGGATACCCTCCCTCCTGCTGCCACTCACTGATCTCTGGTTAAATGAGCCTGCATTTGCATAACTTACATGTAGTGACGAAGGCGACTGGCCTCACTCTACCTCACCTTCAATCATTTTTTGCCTTTTTCTGCTCTTTCTGCTCTTTAAATGTCAGTCAATGCTGCAGGAATTCGCAGGCCAAAAGTATTAAAGTCAGAAAGAGTTCCACCTAAAAAATGAATATAGATAATTTCCTCCATTTTATACCCCATTTCTGGGATTATTCAGGCTTATGGGCTGAAATTTAAAGGTGACTGTAAATTTGTGCACGTAAGTGACAGGATTCCAGCAACTCCTCATTCCCCAGTTTAGTCTCAGGTTCTCCCAGTTCTCTGTTCTTTTCCTGACATCTCCTTCTCTTCGCTTCTCTATACACTCTGGGAATTGTTTCATCTTTTCATTCCTAGGTTTTGTACCCTGCACAATTGCTTTTCTTCCTTTGCTCTAGGTAAGTGGCAAGATACTAATATGCATTACAATCACATAGATGGTAAAATGTTCCAAATCACAATTAAAGCAGAACTTTAACAGTATTTGAGTTTAATACGAACAGCTACTGTATCTCATCTATCAGACTAACGACTCTTTGCTTAAATTCCCTATGAATTTAGAGACAATACTTCACGTGAAATGCTTCAGATACTTCTTTTCTGCATTAAAGAAGATCAAATTAACCTGTAATATAATCATAATGATGAGAGGAATTTGAATAAAAATAGCTCCTAATTGCATTTGAATTCTATATCTCTGAAACATAAAGCTCGTAACTCCCCTATGGAGCTTCACCATTTTTTTCTTTGACAATCAGTTGGAGAATTGATCATGGGCACTGACTGCCATATGTTTTCATTACTTCAGCAAATACGTAAAGAGAGTAAAATTTATTAGTGCTTTGAAATGCTAATGATCTGCTTCCTGCAGTTTATACCAACACAGACATTTAGGTAGAATTAAATGGATGTGAGAATTAACTAATCAGTAGGTGGGTCCATTCCTATCTTAAACCAGGTAAAATGTACCTGCCACTGTCTGCTTTACATTCCATGATGAATTTGGCAAGCCTGAAGATGTAAACTGTGCAACTGTGTTATTCCTCATACCTAAATTCAATGTATGTGTAGAACAGATGTGACTTTCATTTTAAAGGACTGTTAAGAGTGCACAGAAAAAGGAACTGGCAGGAAAGGATACTGGAAAGATGCCAAGGATTAAGTGTATTTCCCCTCACAAGAGATTCTCAGGAGCACGCTGCTTTCTTGTCCTTAAGGAAAAGTCTCCAGCAATGTAAACTGTATTCATTATGAAAATACACACTCAATGACAGTGTCATCTCTTCGACACACCAGCAGGTACAGGCAAAAGTGGTGTCAGTCTCACTCTTCTGAACCAAACACTCAGCTCCTATCAGACCCTGGCAAGGCCAGGTTGGAAGGGGCCCTGGGCAGCCTGATCTAGGGGTTGGCACCCCTGGCCACAGCAGGGAGGTTGGAATTGGATGAGCTTTAAGGTCCTTTCCAACCCAAGCCATTCTATGATTTTATGATTCTATCAAATGGAAGTACAAGAGTACAGCCAAAAGCCATATTTAGAAGTGAAAGAAACAAAGCATCAAGCCATGCAAGGAGTAATGATGAGCCATGGTCCAACTAAGTGACAAAACAAAAGACCTCAAGGTATACTTCCCCTGAGAACACAGCGCACAGTCACACACACACACACACACACGCACGCACGAACCAAATCAATGCTCAGTGATGTAAGAACCCACTTCTGATTTGTGCCTGAAGTTCTGTCATCTGTCAAGGAGACTTTTTTGTCTGTCACTGCAGATCCTACATCAACAGAGCTGACACTGGTCTTCAGGAGAGAAGCACAGTCAATGCACTGCGTCCTCCTCCACGTTTTGAAGTTAATAGATAATAGAAGTAAAACACAAAAAATGATTTATGGTTCAGAAATTGAAATCTTACTGGGAGGGTAAAAACTGTACACCGGAGGAGATGGAAAAAACATAAATCTGAGCTGTGTGGAAAACATCTCCTCTTTCAATTCTGTCTTTGCTATAATGGAAATGGGACAAAAATAAAAGAAGAGACTCAAGGAGAAGGGCAAATCTAGAGCAGAATAGTCAGTCTGATCCCTCTGGGTTTATGAAGAGCAGACTCGAACCAAAGTCCTTGGAAGTCCTTGGGAAAAAGATGCTCTTAGCAGGTTACAAATACAGGAGCTTTGAGAACACCAGTGTTTTCCTAATGGGAATGAAAATAAAGTCTTCAGCAGGTACCAAAAGTAATTTTGAGTCAATATGGTTATTGATCAAATCTCTGTAGCAGGACCCTCAACTCGGTAAGCTAAGCTTCAATTTGGTTTCAGAAGAAATGACCAGATCCATTTTTGCAGTCTTGACCTACCACCTCAGGCTGAGCTGAGACAGGAAAAAACTCCCCAAAAACTTAAGTCCTTCTCTAAAGGGAGGAGGCTCGAGGGGCTCCTGTGCACTGCAGTGGAAGAACATCAGGAGATGGACAAGGCTTGCTCTGACTGGTTGGACAAGGCCAACTGCAGCGGGGCTGAGGGGTCCGGGTGTTGCTGCATTAGTTTTGGTACAGCTGCAACAGGTCTGTAAAGGGATTTTAATCAGCATCTCAAAGATACCTGAAGAGATTAATTAGCGGTTCTATGTTGGCCCTTTCTCCTAGATCCTGCACAGAACACAGGCACGTGAGAAGAACAAGGGTAGTTTCTTTATCCAGTATCACTATGGAGTCTCAGGACTGGTCAATGTCAAACTTATTGACACAGAGATACGTGTTTTCCCCATTTCCATTTTTAATTCCATTTTAGCTTGCAGGACCTAGAGAACCTGCTGATAAACTGCAGTGCCACTCTGTAAGCACAATGCTCACACAACAGCGGCCAGGAAGGACAGCTCTGCTTTGAGTCTGGGTAGATCTGACCTCTGCTTAAAACACTTGCTTGATCTCTGGATGCAATATAATGCCCCAAACCCCACTGAATCCATATCCTGGTTGTGCACCTGTTCTCCGTAAAATTGGATCAATCTGCTCTCCTAGTAGGTCACCACTTAGAAAAACCATGAAATATTTAGAAAGCATTCCTGAAAACTAAAATAGCAACTGGAAAAGAGACATCCTGGGTATTTTATCCAAGGTACAAGACAGGCCCCAGGCAAGATTTATGGGATTTTTGCCACAACGACCAGATGAGTCTTCTCCATTCTGGCAGAACACGGCAGCTTAAGCAGATCTTTAGAGGGGCAATAAAGGCCCTTTTTGCTGACTACTTTTCAGGAAGAAAACAGTGTTTTGTGAGGTGCCATATAAATATGAAAAATACTTCTGGAACACAAAACTGAATAATCATGCATGGCCAAGCTTTCTGATTTTAATTCCAAAAATAGCCACCATCCAAGCTTGCCCAGAGCAGCCTTAATAGGTCATAAATCAAGGGAACAGAAAAATGAAATTGTCATTTGTAGGGCCAAATATTTCTGAAAGAAGAACCTAGTGATTTTTGCAACAGGACAACAATTACAATTTTGCAATAAGTGTACTTCATTCCGAATTTTCCTTGGTTTGTGTCAAACAAATGGTGTTCAGAGGAATGATTTTCGGATTTCCTTTGGTCAGTCAATGGTGTAGGAATAGTTAATTGTTGTGGCCTTAATGGATTAACTGTCATCACAGTACTGGCAGCTCTACAACCACAGCAAGAAATTCTTCAAAATAGGTAAATTTTTATTTGACTGGTTGGGCACTCTTACCTTTTCCACCTTCCTTCCATCCAGCCCAAAAATCTGTATTTCTTTGCCAACCTTCAAACCTCTAACTGAATTTTATTTACCACCTTCAGAAATTACACAGTGATAACTACACACAAAACACACGCAACTGAGTTACTGCTGTGACAAGAGAGTCAGCGTCTTTAGTATTAATACTGTTGGTTTTGATGCATATAATATACCAAAAATTGATTAATTGTTTTTTAAAATCCCTTTCCACAAATTCAGCGCTTTGGATCTCTCTCCCCTTTGGAACTAAAAGTACATTTTGAAATTTTGGAATTTTCCCTAGGAGAGAAACCTTGTTTTACACAAGCTCTAATCCAGGGTGAGACAGTCCTGTCTGCAGTACAGCAGCTGTTGTATATGGTCAAGAAAGAATATGAAAGAGAACACACAGTGAATGCACTTGGAGTATAAAATGGAAGCTTTCGCCAACTGCAAAGGACTGAGGTTTGTATTATCCCCCATGAGACAACTTATACCATCTTGTTGACAATAATATATGGTCATGGAAGTAAATTCAAATTTATTCATAGACAAAGTTTTGGGTCTTTTTAAACTAGAAATCGTATCTGTAAAGTTCAAACAGAAAATTCAATTAATCAGGATGTTCGGAATATACCTGTTCCGTTTCCCAGATGGCTGTGTCACTCAGTCACACTCTGATAAAGGCTACTGCCTGCTCAGGAGAGGTCTCATTTATACAAATGCTGGCTCACACTTTAGAAACTGGTATTTCTAGCAGCACTCAGATTAAAACTGGCAGAGGGGAGATGGAGATGAGATGTGAGGAAGAAATTCTTATGTGTGAGAGGGGTGAGATCCCGGCCCAGGTTGGCCAGAGAAGCTGTGGCTGCTCTTCCCTGGAAGTGTTCTCGGCCAGGTTGGATGAGGCTTTGAGCAACCTGGTCTAGTGGAAGGTGTCCCTGCTGATGGCAGGGGGGTTGGGACTGGGTGAGCTTTAAGGTCCCTTCCAACCCAAACCAGTCTGTGATCCTATGATTCAGGACATGAGGAATCCAGGTGCAAGAACAATGCTATTCGTTATTTATTAGTCATCAGTTGTAAGAGCCTATTCCCAAAATATATGTCGAACACAGCTGAGAAACAAGCAGCACAGCCTGACCTGTGGTTACTCAAACACGGTAAATAACCAGCGCCAAGCAGACAAGGTGAAAGTTTGCAAACATCCCGCAACACTTGTTTGTGCTCGTTAGGTCTCAGATTCATTAACAAAAGCCAGAGGGATCATTTGTGCAACCTAGAAAGACCAGGAACATACAATTAGGGATAGTGATACTGATCTCCTTTGTCAAGCACTCGGGAACAGGCCGATGGGAAGCACGTCGCTGAAAGGGGCGCAGGAGGAAGGACAAACTGTACTCATCGCCCTTGGGCCACGTTAGACATTGGCAGAACCAGGCTGTTTGACGTGCACGTACCATGCCCACCCATTCAGTGTTCCTACATCACTGGCTGCCTTACAGCACTCTGCCAGCATCTGAGGATGGATTTTGTACTCCTTACACACCATGCAAATATTAGTTACTGTGAATTGAATCAGGTGCCCTTTCCTTACCACACCTCTTGTAACAGAATGGCCTTCAACAGAGGACGAGTATAACGAGTATGACAACTGCACAGAGTTCACGTTCTTGAGGTTTGATTTAAGAAGAGCCTTAAGCAGTTGCTCTGCCTTCAGTGGTGAAATGTAAAACAGACTGAAAGAAGAACACAATCCTCCTAACTGCATCCCAACTTCTTAGTGTGTCTCAAGCGGAAATTTACCCATTATACTGATTTACCCTATCAAACTGGAGGATGTCCACCTCCCATCAGCACTCAGCCTGGAAATCAGAGACTGCTACAACCAACTCCCAATGCTTCAGGTGGAAGTGTCTAGCCCTGATATGGTTAACACTTAATAACAACCTTGTCAAACTTCAGACACCTGTAAACAGAGTTTACAGCCATAAGTTCTGCCATCACGCTACTATTTATATCCCATGAACACAGTTCACAGCAATATGCATAGCGATGCTAACGACACCGCCAAGAGCACTCAACACAAGCACAGATGTCGAGAGGTGTTCTTGTGCAATCTGTATTACTGCTTATATCTACATAAACCTAGCTGAATAATCAAAGTTGCCACATTTTCCATAAAACAAAGACAAATATCGATATTTCAGATGCAAAGATGAGCCATTACATGTGCTGTTTCACAGACCAAACTTCTCAATCCGCATCACGCTTACACGGAAAAACGTCTCCGAGCAGACAGCCACTTCTCTGAATTTGCACGGGGTGCCCACAAAGTTACCAATCTCCAATTTACTTTGCTTTCTATCCCGTAGTAAGTGGAAGAAACTCAGCCAACTTACGATCTCCTTGACAGCGCACGGGACCCACAGATATCTTGGCTTCAGACCCAGGGCGGTCAACGTCTCCAACCACCACCTGACTCACTGGTAGGTGCTCTTTGTATGACAGCATCCCAGCATCTTTTCTCCTGGATTGCAGAGAGAGAGAAAAAGAAAGCAGTGGTGAAATCTATTAACATAATTGCCTTGATCATTATTATTGCCCAAGGAACTGAGCACCAAAAGAAGAGGTGTGCAGCAAGTGCACCAGTACAGTGTTACAGCTCTCCCCACTTCCCAGACTGACCAGCTCCACACCAGTGGGTAACACTTTGCTGTTGATCTTGCTGATGGGGGAAAAAAATCCTAATGCTTCCTAGAAATGTATGTTTTTTTGCTCTGTTCCTATCCTAAAAAGGCCAGGCTGGATGAGGCTTTGAGCAACCTGGTCTAGTGGAAGGTGTCCCTGCTGATGGCAGGGGGGTTGGGACTGGATGAGCTTTAAGAAGGTCCCTTCCAACCCAGATCGTTCTATGATCTGTGGTCATGCTCGGAGTTTGCCAGCAGCACAGCAGTGTTTTCCCCTGGTGTCTCCAGCCACCCTCCTCACTGGGTCCTCCTGAAGAGATGGAAGGCAAAACACAGCTT
The DNA here is from genome assembly GCF_000700745.2 of Antrostomus carolinensis. Classification (NCBI taxonomy): domain Eukaryota; kingdom Metazoa; phylum Chordata; class Aves; order Caprimulgiformes; family Caprimulgidae; genus Antrostomus; species Antrostomus carolinensis. The sequence goes on along the minus strand of NW_010328198.1, from coordinate 8,968 downwards.
TTAGAAAAAGTGCAACTAAAGCAATTAAGAAAATAACCATCGCATTTTCCAACCATAGCTCATTGGAACTCCTATCTGTTCTCTGTGATGAAGAGAGTAATTAGAGATTTAATTACTAGAGTTTTTCAAAGAGTAGATGACTGTTTTTAATCTGTATGTTCTCCTTTCGAGTCCTTGCCTTTCTCCTTGGGCTCTTCGGACTGCTGAGACCATTAATCCCCCCGGATGGTTGCTGGTGAGGCTGCTAAAGGGGCCTGCTGGAAAGGGTGGAAAATGGGGAGGAGTAACCCTCAGGGTTGCTTCTGCAGGCTGGGCTGGGGTGTAGCACACTTGACAAAGGTATCACAGTCATCAATTTGGAGACAGGTGACATAAGGAAAGGGGAGATTAAAGGACTTTCCCTTTGAGAAAGAGAAGGGTGAATAACTAAGCCAAGAACGTAGAGCTAATCTTCCATCTCTGCTGAAGATCTGTATCCACGGGACCCACTCCCTTCTAACAGGGGATAAATGTAGGGTGACACTTTACTCTTGCTGAGATTTGCCTCTGAGACTGGATTTCTCTGCCAATTGCTCCTCTTTCAAAGAATGGTTTAAAGATGGATGTGTCTATTTAGAATAAAGAATTCTTCAAAGAGCGCTAAGAAGAAAACTACTGGCATTTCTCTCCTTTCCTTCCCCTTCCCCACAAAGAGCTAATATTTCAGCTCCAAACAAGGGTGGCAAAGGGAAGCCCTTTTCCTGTCACCAACAGCTTTCACCTCTTTGGAAGGAAATACAAAGGCACAGTAGCAATTTTCTTGCTCTTTACTGATCATGTTTCTACTCATCTTAGTATTTTATTGATGCATTTAGTGAGACGGTCACTTTAAAGCTGTTGCCATGACAATAAAACCAAGTGCTAGAGTTTTTGCTAGGAATAGCTTTATCTTCTGATAATTGCTTACTGATCTCACTGTAGGAAAAGCATTCTCCCCTGCACAGGAGCTACTGAGGGCTGGGAGCTGAGAGAAGAGCGCTGACTTTTCTCTGGCAGAACCCGCGTAGTTCGCGTGCTCTTCACAACAAAGGGATAACGAAAGCTTTGAGCCCACGCCTGCGCCAAAAAGACAGATACACTCTAGAGCCTGAGTCTGAGGTACTTGTAGTTCCTCAGGACAAACTAATCAGTCCTGACAAAGTCAAAAAAGTTCTAAACCAAGCACTGATTATAATACTTGACTTCGTACGACACACTCAGAAATAATCACAGCTGGCACACTCCACTCCTGCAAGTGTCAGTGCTGCTGCCGGTATTTAAAGATGCTGCACATTAAGAGGGTGGAGAAAAGTCTCTGCAGTTTTTCTTCACCAAAGAAAATCCCCTTAAGAGAATAAAGATTGAATTCAGAGTGTGTCATATTCCTATTAATAGCCAAATGGGAGATGAATGAATCTGATCAAATCCTGTAATTATTACCAGGAGTTATTGATGAAATCCCAGTGTAATTTTCTATTTCTAATTTCTTCTCCTGTATATAACGGTCTGCAAAGTGCTTCAGGGTGCCTCTGAATGAAAGCAGCAGATATTAGTGTAAGATTTATCATTGTTTGGATTACGATCATCTACTTACACTTTATAGGCATTCTGTGGTATGGAAAAAAGAAATGCATTATGCATGTATCAGCAAACGACATATTCAAAGTCATGACAAAATTCTGTACCGCTATTAACTTGTTTATGTAATGATTTCATACAATCAGACTTCTGCTACTGGAGTAATTTATTTTCTTCCATTTTGTCAGACATCACTTAATTATCCCTCCAATCCTACACAGGAAAACACATAAAGAATGTACTACAGGTAAGAATGGACTTAAAAGATGTGCTTACATGACCTGAGGAACTGGAATTGTTTTGAGAATATAAATAAAACACCTACTGGATTGAAACTGCATATATCAATACAAATAAATATGTATAATTCAACTATTAGCAGTGGTTTGAAGAATACGAACTGCCAAGTATTCCCATTTCAAAGGTTTACAACTGTCCACCTCTGCCAAGACCCATCTTATCGCCTCTATCGTAATCCCTCCATTTCCATCATCTATCTGAGGGGTATAAAGCAGCTCAGTTCAGCTAATATCTGCAAATGAATGTCTCTAAAAAACATGATGAAGGGGACAGATGTGCCAAGTATTAGTATCTTCTCTCTTCCAAAAATATCTGGCAAGAAATTTATTTATTTTAGAACTGCTAAGAAGAGCTAATATTACAGAGAATTTAATGAACAATGCGATTTTGGCAGCAGCCTTAATAATGTGGAAGCGAGTTACTTGGAAATATGCAAGCTCTAACTAGCAGGATTAAGACCAGGGCAAACAAAAGCCAGGATTAAAGCAGAACTCGCTAACTTTTGCAAGGTTTTGATAAAATTCAGTTTACTTTTTAATGTACCTACTACGCAGCACAAAAGCCATCCTTTCGGATTCACCCTGTTCCCAGGGCTCTGCCCTTCCTAAGAGACTGCCAACAATATACTCCAGCCTGAAAACTTTGATTTCTACTGGAATTTGCTGTTCTCGGGGATTCTGAGAGATCTCTTGTCCCTTGCCCAAGTCTGGTCACCTCAGACCCCCTTATACATGAACTTGGAGTTAATGACTCGCCCTCCATCTGGCTGCCAAGGGGTATTATGGAAAGTTCCTCATTATTCTACGGGATCATATAAACTCATGGAGAGTCAGAACTCCAATAATTATTATTTCTTTCACACCGGCATTAGACAGGCTGAGGTCCTGCAAAATATGTTGTTCTCTCATTTCTAACAGCAAAAGAAGAAGTTGGAACTCCTACAATTAAGGCTGATCTGAAGGCATTAACACTTCTCTAGCACATGGGTAAAAAAACTGAGAAGTGGCACCGACCTTCAGCAACGTGCGCTCAGTTACGATGCCAAAGGGGCTCTGGTGGGGTAAGCAAAGCCCGTGTGCAGGTACAACTGGTAGCTACGTGCAAACGAGGGTCTGCAAGGGGTTTGTGTCACTGGAAAATGCCGATGGAAAACAGGGAAGCAGCCTGGATCTTTTTTTTTTATTTTTGAGAGCACTCAAAAATATTTTTATATTAAATAAATAAATACTATATATTACAATATAAAAATATTTTTATTTTTGAGAGCACTCACCTCCTGAAAATCTAAACAATATGATAAAATACCATCTAATCCCAGCACCCAACTTACTAACACAAACAAGTCCATCCTTTTCCATCTACTAGTAATGATAAATTCTACCAAAGACATGAGGCTGATGGTGCAGCAGGCATAAGCAACCCTTGTTTGGAAGTTATAAAAGATGGAACAGATTAAATTAACTTAATACACAAGCATCATATTCACCAACAGTGCCACCAGAAGAATGATGAACAAATTTAAGATACTCTTAATGCCAATGAACTGCACAAAAGAAACACTGGAATTTGCATGTAGCACAAGTCACTTAAGTTACTTTTGAGAACTTCAGACCTTTGTTGGAGAAGAAATCAGTTTAAATTACCCACAGAAAGACCTGTTTAAGTCATAGTTTTTTCCTGGGATTAAGACTCAGATCTCCTTTTTCACTTTACACAGTCTATCCCTCCCCTGACCTTTTAGATGAAAAACCTTTAAAATTACATTAGGAAATAAATTTGCTCCTTTGGACAACTCTCAAATCTCACAATCCTTTAACACCAACCCTCTTAATTACATGCAGGTTAATGTGAATCATTATAAACATCCTTATGAGGATTATTCGTTTTAATAGTGATTAGAGAATGAATACTTGATAAAGTATACAGGATAGAATTCAAGTTCTTGCTAACAAAATGCTTATTTTTTTTTTTTTTAAAAAAAGTTAGTTAGCAGCTTGATTTTATTTTTTTTTTAACTAAAAACTTGAAACACCATGAGCCTTCCAAAGACAGAGCGTCTAAACAACGCTTCTCAGTATGACCAGGCATGTGGGACTGAGTTGAACAATTTAAGATGCCCGATGCTGAAACTGTATCACCACAGAATTGATGCAGGCAGTTTGGGGAGAGCTTCTGGGTGAAGGAGTTGCCAGGAAGCCTTCTCCATTTCTTCACTTTTCTCTGCATGGCAAGAGATGAGACACAGAAACCTCTGGCCACTCAGAAGGAACCCTGAAGTCCAGAAGATATGTCAACTGTGGTGGTTTCACTGGGCTGGCCGGCAAACCCAGCCGCTTGCCCACTGCCCCCCACCCAGGGGACAGGGGAGAGAACTGGAGGGCAAGGGTAGGAGACTCGTAGGGTGAGATAAGAACAATCTAATAACTGAAATAAAATAAAACTTAAAATAATAGTGATATTAAAATAATAATGTTAATAATTTTATTAATAAAGTATGCAAATGAGTGATACCTAGTGCAGTTGCAAAGCAAATGAAGGACAATAAATTAAATGATACATTCAATTATTCAACATGCCCTGGAAAGTTAAATGTCTTTCTTCCTAATGACTTAGAAAGAGAAACCTGTATTCATTCCCTGATCCAGTCGCACACAATGAAACGGCCCATGAAACAGCACGCTGCCTCAGCTCCCAGGGAAGGACAGTATGGAGTATTACCACCTGTTTCAAAAATGCTCTCATTTCAAATCCCCAGCATTTTTCATGACATTTTTGCACATCTGGATGCACTCCAGCAATGCTAACATTTTTCTGTGCACACACTCAAAGCAGTTATCTAATGAAACGTGTGCTTTTAATATCTGTACTACTGAATGCACTATTGCAAGATCTATGCAGATAAATGATGAGCTCTCTGCAGTTATCTACTCTCCTACCTACCATGATCCACATGCCTTTGGATCAGGTCCTATCAAACCACCAGCCCAAACGTGCTCCTCGTGATTTTTAAAGCATAAGGATCTATATTGGAAGAAATATTGAAAACCTCAGAGCAGCAGCTTAGAGGCTTCATTTCTTGGAGTTCTTGACAACTTTGACAGTTTTATTTCGTATGAGTGAAAGAGCTAAATAAAAATAATTGAGTATGGCAGGACACAATAACAGATGGCTACAGCTAATGCTGACTGCAGCCCCTGTCTGCCCGGGGAGCTCAATAAGGTACTCCAGTGCATAACTTCGTGTTGAATCTGGTTCAGAAAACTTAATCAAGTATGAGACCAAATGCACCCACGAAACGTCCGTAAAACCCGACTGCATGAACATCTACTGTTGCTCCCACTCCTTCATTGTAGTCTTCCTCCTGACATCAGAGCTCTGCAGACACCTCACACAACACTGAAACCAACCTATGCTTCACACCAAGGCACCGTGGGGAGCATAAGGCTGATGTGATGTAGCTCATCTCTTCAGCTCCTTGTATCCTTATCACACCAAATATTCTGGCAAGAAGTCTAGGTTGGTCACACCTCAGAAGAGAGCGCTTGTCTAGGTAACCTCACAAAATCTCCTTCAGAGAAATGGTAAGTAGGTTGGGTCTGTCCTCCAAACCCCTGTCTCCTGGTAAGCAGTTTTCATCTTTATCCTCTCGTCTTCTTCTGCCAAACTACTGTTTCACAAGCAGAACCTGTCACTATCCCTCTGCTTGTAAACATGCACATATGTCTCTGAAAATTAATTCACTTCAGTTTTTAGTCCTTTTGCTAAAGAGACAGACGACCTGTTTCTGCAATGATATGCAACCTTACCCATGGGTTAATTTCTTTAGGGCCTTTTCATGGTTTCATGACACCCTTACCTCTTGTCTGTGTGTGTCTATCTCCACACACACGTATTACAGTAACGGGGGAAAGAAGAAAGGGCACTGAACAAGGTACTTACTGGAGTTTAAAAAAAGTATATTCCTGCAATGTGTGCAACTGTGTCACCTCCAGAGGCAGCTGGGTTCTGCGGGGCTGCAGCTAGAGATGCTCTACCACTTACCTTTGGGATTTGTAAACACAAGTGAGCTGCACAAGTACTCCTGCCCACAGCTAACAAGTTATTTTTAGAGTAACTAACCAATGTTTTTATCAAGTTGCAATATATTTGTGTTTCTTTGTGGTCAAGGCAGACAGTCAGCTCTTTGTTTAAACTAATCTCAAATTTCCAAAACATTTGGAGCTGACATTGGAATCTTTGTGGTTTTAGGAGTAGAAACCCATAAAAAAAGTAACTTAGATAAAACCACACCTAGTCCACAATATTAAAACAATGTATAGAATTTAAACTTCTTTTACAAGTCTAAGTACAGAAAAAAACCAACAAATCCAAGTCAAATTCTCCCTTTTCTCTTTGTGTTAGAATCACTGCCTTTATTGCTCGATTTGCAGACTTTGTGAGAGGTTACTGGATTGCTTGGAGTGTGTATCATACACAGACAGTGCAAGCAACCTGCCTCTTTGAAGTAAAATAATGCACTATGCACATAAGGACAGCTCCCAGGCAAACAGCAACACTGCAGGTGACTCTGGCTTTTTCTTTATCAGGTCTTCTGCAGCACTAAGGATCTGCTGGGCAAAACAAGAAAAGGACAAAGAACGATTCTTGCTCTAAAAGCTCAAGTTTTGCAACTACCTGAGTGATGAACTGACATGATATTTTGATCAGCGATTCTGAAGAAAATAACCCCATCAAGTCTGGGACCTGATATTAAAAAAAAAAGTATCTTAAGGGCTTCTGGGCTCCCCCTTGTGTGTATGATTACTTCCTCTTCTCCCCCATATATATATATATATATATACACACACACATATACACACAAACATATATGTATCTCATGGTACAACAAACAGATGTACCTTTTCTTTCCACTGGAGGTTTAATCCCCTCAGCCTGATGGACTCCTTTGTGATTGTTTCAGCTAAAATACGACTGCTAATAGCAACAACAGCCAGGCAGGCTCTGCACTCTCCAGCTATCCCATACCACAGGCTGTCACCCATTTCAGATGTCGTCTACATAGGATTGCACTGAGTCAGAGAAAAAAAGCCAGGGGAGTGCTATGATTTCAGAAGCCAAGCAAAGCAAAGCACTCCCTGCAAGAGCCGGGCAATGTCAGGCGCTGGGTGAAACACACTGCGCTGGCCAGCGCTGGGGTGACTCCATCTTCACAGCACCGCGCTCCGGGCACAGTCATTACTCTTCAAGTCAGCACACACGTGAAAGGAGGAAGAAGAGGAGGAGGAGAAAATAATTGGCAGCTGAAAGTTCTGCAGTGCACAGTGCTCGGCATACTCTGCCCTTCCCTGACAGGCTGTGACTCGAAGGTCATTCACTTTAAAGTCAAGACCATAAGCTTTTCATTCAGACTAACAATTCTGTGTGTTTCCAGGCAAGACACAGCAGGTATTTCTGTTCCTGTCCACTTCATCTGTCACTCACATGTTAATCATGAAGTTTAACAACAAAAAGAATACAAATATGTTGGGAATTACATTTTAAATTATCTGTATGGTAAGAAAAAAAAAAAAAATCTGCATTTTCACCTGCTAATTCATAAGCTTCTCACAAATTTCTTGGAACACTCCAAAAGGTAAGACTTTGGAATGGGCTAGATCCTGCCAAAACTAAACTGCAAAAATGAATCTTGAACAAAGTGTCCTTAAAAACTCTAAGGCTTTCATTTCTTCTTGTGATTTACACACACCACAGATTAAAACACAATATCCAGTTGAATAACTACTTATAAATTGTCCTGTAATATACAGCAGTTTCACTGAAAAAACCCACCCAAAACCAAACCTGACACATATCCAGAGAAATACTGTACAAATAACTTCTTGTCTGAAGTTCTAAGGAAACGGCTGTGTATCTATCATGACAGTAATCTTATTTTATATTTTTAAAAATATAATAATTACATTAACCTAATTATTAATAGATTCCATATAATCTCAGTGTATATAGGGGGCATAAACATTACAGAAAAAGATTATTGAGTGAATTCTGCTTATTAAATTATCATCTGTGACTCTTAGAGAAGCCACAAGAAGAGATCAAAAGTCAGTGTGATTCCTCCCATGCATTTCCCTCGGCGTAACAGAAAACAGTCAACATATGGTACAGAGACGATTATTCATGGATACACATCCAGTGCCTCAAGCAATGAAAACCTTAAGTGCTCCTGATTTTGCCATTATCTTAATTATTATTACAATATCTTCCTTTTACTGTTACCATTTTGTCACAGAACCAAACCTCCCTCCCTCCCTCCCGCCCCTGTTACCAGGCTGTAAAATACTTTGGGGCAGGACTTCCTCGGTCCCTCTGTCAAAACTGTTCCACCTGGAATGAATCAGTAACTATTTACTAGAGAAGAAACTAGAACCAATTCTCACTGGCTCATCCCAAAAGGGCTACAGGTTTATAACTCAACCAACAGGCCAATGAATATGTAATTTTCTTCTGCAAAGTGCAATAGCTTCCTCTGAAACACAGAGTTCCATCCCATAATACTCTCTAAGCCCAGTTCTTAACACATTTTTTCTCATGAAAGGTGGATAATGAGTGTTGGAGTCACTACAGGAGTGATTTGAACAAGTATCTCTCACATTCTACAGGTAAATCCGGCACTAGGACTCCAAAAACGAGAAATTCGGGGAAAAATATGAAGTTGCAGAAATAAAATTAAATGCTGTATTGTAAAGTAACTGAAGGGAGACAAAGGTGCAAGGGAAGCCAAAACGCTGGTTTGGACTATTGGGAACATCCTATTAGGACTCAGTTTTGCAACTTTAACATTCTTTTCTATAGCTCTGTTGACTTGAAAACATAAATATACTCCTTTACTTTTGACAGTCACAGATACCGTGGATAAAATGGAAATGAGGAGATGGGTAGATACTTTGCAGTAGGAGGGATCACAAATATAATATTTTTGCCTCCATTCTTTGGTAAGGAAGAAAATACATAAATAACAAACAAGAGGAGCTGGAAGCCATGATGCAGCAGGAAGGCTATGATGTAGTCGCCA
>NW_010328197.1:44282-66834 GCF_000700745.2 Antrostomus carolinensis | reverse complement strand
CATTCTGTGATTCTGTGTGATTCTGTAACCAGCCCTCGGCAGTGCGGGGCTCAGTGGCCTGTTTCTCACTGTGGCTTGAATTAGATACATTCTTCAACAGCAGCTGGAAGCTTGAAGCTATTTAAGAAAACACCAATTCAGTGCTTAAAACTGACTTGGAAGATACTTCAAGTCTTAATTTACACTAGAGCTACTAGTTAGAAAAGAAAACAAGTGACTTCTAGTAGAAGTGGCTGCCTCAGGCAAAACAGAAGGGACTAGTTAAGACAGGAATGGCTTTATCAAAAATGGGAGACGCTAATGTTGACTCTTATTTCTCAGCTGTTTTCAAGAAGAACCTTTTTGTCAGGAACAGCTCGTTATCAGGGTTGCTCTGTCACTTCAAAAATTTGTTGTAATTAAATTGGTATTGAATAATTCTTCATATAAAGTTTAGTCTCCTACTCGTTTTGCTGGTGATGGCTGTGCTGGCGTAGACTTGGTATTTGTGTCCCTGTGTCCCCACATCTGTATCTTCTGGGTTTATTTCATAGATAATTGGCTTTGGATCAGCCCTGCTTGAGGAGGTGGATCCCAATCCTGCAAACTTTGTCGGGGCAGGTATCATACATACAAAAACTACCCAGATTGGATGCTTGCTGCGCCTCGAACCCAACCTCCAGGCACAGGTATCTGTTCATCTACAGCTTAAATCCAGGTTCCAGTTTGAACTAAATGTCTGTGTGTATCTGAAACTCCTGAAGGTGTTTGTTTAACGTCACTGTTGCAGTCGCTAATTGTGACTGCAGACTCCAACCAGAAGTGAAATTGTAGCAGCTGGTCCTGGCCCAGTTTGGTGAGCTGCTCCTTCACAGCAGTTCCTTCCTGTTGGAAGAGGTTGTATTATTCCAGACTGTGGAGTCTCACCTTCTCTTGAAGGTTGGAAACACTTCGTGTTTCTGTTTTGTGCACTTTGGACAAGATTAAGTATAATTCCCTTTGCCATTTTAAATTAGTAAAGGAGTGATTGGCTAAAAGAGAAAACATAAGCAAACAAACATCATGTTAAGAATGTTTTTCCTCAAGCATTTTGATAGAGGTTTTATCAAAGTTAAATGTGAATAAAAAGCTTTGAGTGGGAAGTCTCCTGTTTCCTGGAGAAGTGGTGGTAGAGTCTTTAGACTTTTCCACGTCATTTACTCCTCTTAAAGAAAAATTTTGGACAACGTCTTGCTGTTAAAGCTTAAAAATATTCCACCAATGGTAACTCTGAACAAGGATCTGAAGATGTGCTCCAGTCTGTGGTTTGAAAAAACTGTTACTCGGTGGCTGGCTGCCTCCGAGTGTTTCACCTTGAGGTCTTTTTCCTACCAAATCTTAGCGAAACAAGTCAGAGGTAACCGGTAGCTTTCACTCATTAACTCTGCCTTCACTTAATGCCAAACTGTTTAAAAAGTAAATAATATTTTATGTTCTTTTTCAGATGTATAGGCTCACACTACGAACAAGTAAAGAAGCTGTATCTCAGAGATTATGTGAATTGCTGTCAGAACAGTTTTAATATTAACCATGTCAGTTTGGGTTTTTCCATTTATATCACTGTCATCATACTGCAAATAAATGTCTTGTACATCACTGTCTGAGTACTGCAATGTTAACCAATACGAGCTCCCTGCCTTAACAGGACTTGACCCTCGTTTGAAATTAAGATTATAAAATGTACAGTACAGGGAAGTGACTTCTTACATCAAAAATGGCTTTTTAGTGCGTTACACAAAGGATGGGAGGGCTGTCTTGTGCTCTTTTTGGTTTTTTGTTTTTGTTTTTTTTCAGAGGTTGGGCTTTTGAACTTGTTAAAGGGAGATTGATTCAGATGTAATAACCAAGGATTCCAGCTGGAAATGGCCAGTAATGTGCTGCCTTGGTGCCTTTAACAGGTGCTCCCTCTGCTCCGAGCTGAAGGAAACCCCTGTAGTGCTGCTCAGTCAGGTGAACTCAGATGTTAATGTAGAGTCAGAACTTTGTAAAGCTGAACTTTGCCACCAGGCTTGTACCGGGTGATGGGCAGATTCTGTGATGTCTTTGAATCGGATTCAAGTGAACGTTTTTGTTGTCACCAATCTTTGTATTTGAAAAATACCACAGGACCAGAGTCTTAAAGTGTTAATCTTGTAATCCTCCACATCTTAATGTTTTCTGATCTTTGGAAAGTGGATTGAACACAAAAGCTATTCTTAATCCTTCTGCTTATCTCAAATAATGAGGTGAGCTCCTCTGGTGAAGGAGTACCCGCTTCTTCATTGTTAGTTGCACTGAAGTTCAATGTTCTGTTCTGTGTTTTTTCTGTTTCCCATCACACTTAGCAAGCACTAGTCCTCATGAGGTGATGGAGCTAACTGCAGAGTCTGGTGTTTTATAAAAGGAGAAGCGGGAAGAAGTGGGCCCTTGAAGGGCTGCAAGGCGTGCACTCTCTTAGGTGAAAATGTCATTTTAAACAATATTGTTTCCCCCAGTGTACAGTGACGTTAAAACTTGAGAGGTTGAATAACTGATTCCTGAACAGTTTCCTGTCTGTCAGTGGTAGTAAAAATACCCAACGTGGTGTAGGACACTTGTGTTGAGACCAGGATTGGAAGGCTCAAAATTATTCAGCTTTTATAGTGGTTTTTACAACCAAAGCCTTTGTAGCCTCTCTGCAGAACTAAGTGGACACAACTTTGGCTCACACTCTTCAAGCCTTGTGATGAGCAACCAAGGCTGCTCAGACCAGGCAGGTGAGGTTTGAGGTGGGTCAGACACTGCGGGCAGTTGTCAGCGAGTGCTACAGGTCACAGTGAACGAAGTCGGCTGCTGCTGACATGAGGAGTGAGCCTCAGATCGAGATTTCCTCCAGGTTATTTAGAGGAAGGCTGGGACTGGTGTCCCACAGCAGGGACGGCCAAGTACACGCAGGAAATCAAGGGCTGAGTGATAGTGAGGACATTGAAAGTGCGTTCAGATGAGGTTCCTGCCGTTGCCCAGCAGGGGACAGGGCTCTGCGTGATCGAGCGTGCCTTGCTTTTTTTTTTTTTTTTCTTCAGTGCTTTGAGTTAAATGATGGAAGTGGGGGATGATGATTTGGTTTGGTTGAAGGCAAGGGATTGTTCCTGAGTGCAAGGTGAAAGCAAGGAACAAAGGTTTGGCTGTGGTGTGTGGGTTTGGGGAGATGTTCTGTTTTTCCAGAAGTGGCTGGTAGCTATGGATATTGTGACTAAAAACTTGGCTGCAGACCTGGTCTTTCTGCAGAAGTTCTCTTCAACAATTGGCCCTTTTGTGGCCTTTCCAGTAGCGAATCGAGACTCTCTGATCACAAACACTGCCTCTGGAAAGCTTCATGAGCAGCTCCCGCAGTCGGGTTGGGCAGTTGGCAGGATGCAAATGGACTACCTTACGTTTGTGCTTTGGTTGCCACGTGTCTCTGCGTTAGTCCGGTGTCGTAACCGTGCTCTGGCCACTGCGTTAAGAATCTGATGTGCTGAACTAAAGGGAGTTAAAGGGAGTCTGAGCAGAGACAGGGGAGGAGCTTCTATTTCATTTTTTCCAAATCCTCTTGTATTATCTGTCCCCCTGGAAATGTTCTGTGCCCTCGTTGAAGGACACCTTGAGACACTGCGCTGCTTCAGTTCACTTTGCTTTGGTCCAAGCTGTGCTCAAATGTACATGACAAATGTGGGAAGGAGGGGGGTGAGGGAAAGTGTCTTTTCAGTGGTGACTGTGTTAAGCTTATGACTGTTCACGCTTTGTATTAAATGTCAGATCAATGAAGCCATGAGCAGAAAAGTGAACAAATTAAGGACAACTACTTGATTTCTTTTTTTTTTTTTTGTGAATGATGGTTAACTTACACAAGTGATGTATCCTGTCAAGCAGACAAAGTAATTCCTGCAGTAAACAGTGTTATTGTTTTAAGTACAGTATTTTCAGGCATTGACATGTGAAAATAACTGAATAGCAAATACAGGTAGCATATGTTCGTTCTTGACCTACACTCCAGTATGTAACATTTATGGTGATTGTCTTATTTGTATAAAACAAAGTTCTGTCAAATTAAGTGGAGAATTTTCATATAGAAGCCTATATATTAGACTATATTCATCAGAAGAACGTATTAAGATTAAATAAATGATTAGAACAGTAATCAAACTGTCCTTTTTTGTCTGGGTGCATGGAAGTGTAACCAATACGTGCACGGAATAGTTGTTTGGAACAAGAACTGATGTGTAATGGTAAATTCCTTTCTGGAAACTACTGGTGGGTTGTGTTCAGTTGAGTCTTACCTGCCCTGCAGATCTCTGCTGCCCTAGTGAGTTTGTTTATGGCTTTTTTTGTTGGTGTATTTGGTCACATGTTACAAATACTCTGCTGTAAAAAAAAAAACAAAAACAACTTGATGTAAGCTTTCATCCTGTCGTGTTTAGCAGCAGTATGTGTATTAACTGTACTTGCTGCAGTCAACTGGTGTGACTGGTTGAGGCTACGGAGCACACACCAAGGCAGGACTTGTGAAAGAAAAAAATTACATCACTAAAAGAAAAGTAGCTAAACTGCTAAATAACCTCACTCAGGCTTTACATGGATGCTTCGGATTCTTGGTACTTGTCTAACACTTGCTGAAAGAAAAAAAAACCACCTGGGCACTGTGAGCTTTTGTGCATTTGTACAACTTCTCCTTCAGTGAACGGCAGAGGAGGTAAGAACACGCTCTGCGAGCAGCATGGAGAAACGGCTTGTGAGTGAATTACCCGTTAGACACACATGGACTTTGATTTCCTGCAGAGAAATGCCCTGCAAAGTTCTGCTTTGCCCAAAAGCCACTACCTGCCTGTCACTGATGTTTCTGGAAACGTCCCACCGTGTTAGGGGTGTGTGCAGAACCCTCCCAGTTGGCTGCTGGTTCTCACACAGCACCTCGCTTTCCAATAGCAGCTGTGGAGGGGGGACAAGCAGATGTGCTGGGTCCACTTCTAGTGAAAGGGAACAGGTCACCTCAGTTGTCTGTTCTCCCAGTGGAGCCATGGGCTGTTCCACAGGTCCTGGTTCCACTCTAGTGAACCTAACGGACTATTTTCAGTTAATATAATTGGTCAAATAATGAGAAATAAGTTAGCAAATTCAATTCCTTCTACTTTATTTGAAAGTCAATTTCCTGTTATTGCACAGTGCACAGGCCAGTGTTCGGTACCACCCTGAGCAAGGCCAGACAAGTCTGACATGGTCTTCCCTCCCACCCCCCACCCTCCCCAGCCTGGGTTTGTTTTTTTCCTCCCATGCACCCCCCTCCTGATCAGGAATAATTTCTCCATTAACTTCATTGATGCTTGTGATAGTTGAACTGCAAAACCCAGGACACTGCTCCAGGTAGCTGCTGAGGGAGCCTCCCTGCAATGCTGATCCTGTGTAATCAATACAAGGGAGCTCCCAGCAATGAGCTGTGGAAGTACTAAACTGTGATCAGTGTTTAATTAAAAACCAAAACCATTGGTATCTGAGGACAGCTGGAGGTCTGGCTACTGTACACAGCTGTCAAAGTTACAAGCACAGCCACTGAATACAATTATTTGTGTAACGAGCCTTTTCCTGGGGTTATCTGGGTCTGGGCACGGCAGCTGGATCTCCTTCTTCAGAAGCTGCAGTGGCCGGCAGCAGCCGCACGCTGTGCTGACCATCATCTTCTCAACACTGAACCTGTGAGGAGGAGAGGGAGGACAGTGAGGAGTTGTATGCAGCATTTCAGCCCTGCAGCTTTTCAAGTATTTGAATGGGTTTTTGTTTGTTTGTTTTTTTCTTATGGTGGAACATTTAGAGGAGAAGAGTTGAGAGTTAAATGCTGCCAACCCTGGGAGTTTAATGGTTCTGTCAACTACAGAACCACAGACATTGCAGTGACTGACTCTAGTTCAAGTTCTGATGACCACTGCTGGTGTTCAGGTGTGCTGAGCTCCTGCCTTCCTCTTTAAGACTGAATTTTCAAAGGGTTTGTAGCTATTGGGCCTCAGACCTCACTGGAAAAGTAACTGGATTTGATTTGATTTCCCCATTCTCCTTTTGCACTTCTGAAATCACAGAGTAACTCCCTATTTCCACGTTGTGGAAGCTGTGTGCTGGATTACTACCAGTTTGCAAGAAGTCTCTGGCGTGGCCTGTTCACACAAATGCTACAGTGCAAGTGTTTCTTCTCCACAGTTCATGGAGGAAGGAAAAGCCTGTTCCTCCTGTGAGCTGTGAGCACCAGAAGCGGAGCTGATGACTGCACGGTGTCAGTTCTGGGCTCTGAGGTCAGTTAGCAAAGTGGCAGCAGACTGGCCCTTATCCTGCTGATGGAAGAGTCTCACAGGATACCAGATTTTAGAGGGAAGAAGCACAGGCTGGTGAAGCGAGACCATGAATAAGCAGGTGAGAGAGAGATTCTCTTTTGCTAGTGCTGTTCTGTCACACTGGCGTGTTCCTGGCCGTGTTCAGCCAACTGTGCTGCTGGACTTGCTCCTGGCTCGCTCTTTTTTTTTTCCTGTCAGTGGGAGTTGTATAAATGTGGGCTGGAATTCAGCTATGGGAACAAGAAAGGTACAGAAAAAATATTCTTGTAAAAATCTCTGTAAAGGGGAGAGAAGTCTGCGTGGTTTCCATTGAAACAAAATGGTTTTTAACTTTCTTAGTGATTGTGATGAACCTTAATAACTAAAAATCTCCCTCCGGGCTTCACAGCCCTTTAGAAAACTCTAGATACAACTTCAGTCTCCAAATGCTGGAGGACACCTGGACACACTTTGAGGGGGGAGCTTTTAGCTTCAGGATTAATTTAAATGAGTTACAGCAAAAGCAAAACCTGTCATTGCTTTCCTGTTCCCGAACACTCCATTTGCATTGTTGGGAATATAACAATTTAATTTTTTTCCCAAGTAACTGTGAACTCAGCTGTAATTCTGCTGCAGTGAGTTTAGTTTTATTGAAGCCTGGGTTCCCTGTCTGAGTAGTCTCCCAGTGAGCAGGCAGAACTGCACAGACTGACAGCACACTTGGAGCTACAGAATATCCCCGAGTTCAAACTCTTAAAAGAACATTAGGAGACAAATCAAGTGACCTTGTGTATTTAGCTGAGATAAATTCCTTTTTTTGCTGTTGTGGCTATTTGCAAACAGGCACTTGTAGTCTAAGTGAACTTTTCAATTTTATTTTTTTTTCTTTTTAAACCAACACCAAAACTGCAGCATTTATGTCTGGGGTTTTGTGGGGAGGTTTTGTTGTTTGGTTTTTTTTTAAAGGAAGTGAGCCATTCCTTGCTTAAATTGTAAATCCCTATGTACTAAATGACCTTATTAGTGTTTCTTGTTAGCTGGCTTACACAGCAATGTTACACGGCTGAGTAGATGCCAACTGCATTTTTCTCCCTGAGTTATGAGGGAGTGGTAGTTAACAAATATTGCTACTTACAGATGGCCAAATAAGAAAAAGAAGCAACTTCAGTACTTTAAAATCTCCCGCCTGGCCTTACTTTGCTGAAGAGGGACACGATCCATCACATCGGCTTAAAGTGACGTTTGTAGAACAGCCTTTGTAAGTGATTTCCTCTTCATATTTGAGTTCTTTACAATGCTCTGCCAAATGTAAAAAGAAAGAATTACAGCAGGAACTTGTCTCAGTTTTCTCGAGCGACCTTTGCTGGATGCCAAAAGCCTCCACACTCAGTTTCACCAAAAACCATTCCTGTTGCATGAGACAATTAACAAGTCCCAAGTGAGTAACACAGCAAGAGGTTTTGAACGAGAGAGACCCTGGAGGACAGCTAAGAAAATGCAAGTCACTGGAATTACAAAGAAGCAACAAAATTCCTGTCAAGAATATAGTGCAAATTCAGTCCAGCAGGAAAAAACACAAAGATCCAAATCAAACAAGCAGCTGGCTAATTGGTGGAATTCTCTCTGCTTCACAGAGTTTGTAATAGATTTTACGTATTCCAAAAATGCTTAATTTACTCATTTAAAGGATTTCTTTCTTCATAGGCAGGCAGAAGTTCACAGCTGAAATGCCTGCCCTAAGCCCGTCTGTCTTCAGTAGATAGAATGTGTGATGCTACCTAGCAGGTAATGAATTATATATATTGATCTTGCATTTCCTCCTGACTTGAAGCAAGACACTAAGCACTTTAGGAAGCAAAAAGCTGTCTGAAAGCACAAGTTTTCTGAGGAGTTTAAAGATTGTTTGAAGTTTGTATTAAGGAGAACAAAGATGTTGAATACTATAAAGGCAATTTATGCAGTTCTCACACTGCTGTGCAGGGCTCTTTGGAGCACACTCGGGTTCCTCAAGTGAAGAGAGGTTATGGATGAAACCTGGACATTGTTGTGGGGAAGGAATTTGTGAATTTATCATTGGAAAATAAGGCAACTACTAACTGGACACTAGACTGGAGTGCGATACCTGTATCTCAGAAATGATGAGATAGGAGCTAGGCCCATTTTAACCTATTTTTAATATTTTGCAAGACTGAAATGTACCAGAATTGCTCAGTCGAGGGCTGAAAAATGCGCAAAGGAGAACAACGTGTTGGCAACCTTCTGAGCTCCTGAAATAAATACTGGTAGGTACTGCAAGGAACAAACCTGGTCGTGGTCTGGCTGGGAAGATCCTGTTCTGAAGCACTTCTCTTAGAAAAAGAATGTGACCAAAATGTAAGGTAGGCACCAAAACTGTAATTGTACTGGGGAAAAATCCTTCTGCTTCGGAGAGTTCCTACATGGATTCCCATTCTGTGAGGTGGAAGTTATGAGGATGCAGGGAAAGCAGCGTCAGAGGGAGAGGGGCAATAGACTGTGATTTCCTGATGCTCACGCAGTCCCTCATTTCGAGCTGCCTTTCTGCTAAAAAAACTGCTCCCAGCCTCGGTGGTGCTGCACTACTTGTGTCACAGTGAGGGACAGACAGACCGTCCCTTCCCCCTGCCAGTGGGTAACTGCCAGTGGATGACTCTGCTGTGCCTCCTGCCTGGGCTGACTGACAGGACAGGTTGCACTCTGCTGGCAAGGTTCACAGTGAAAACAAACAAAAAGGTTCTGCTACAGATGGTGATACCCACTGTTACCTACAGATTCTCACGGCATTTGAGAGTAGTAGTTAACCACAAGTAAACTGCTCTTAGTCGATGATTTGGGGACCCTTTGTGTAAATCTGGAGTAAGACACAGTAGGTGCTCTCTTGGATGACTTGGGTGTGGTGGTCCACTTCATTCTTTTTCTTTTTGTTTTTTGGCTGTTAGAAATAAGTTTCTGGTTCAGTTGATGAGATTGTAACGATGGGATGGGGGACTTTGTGTGAAGATTCACAGCAGCTAAGGAAATAGCATCTAGGTCTGTGGGAAACTTTTGAACATGTGCTTCAAAGATAAAAAGCAGCAAATACTTATAATCTCATTATTGGGCAGAGTGGCAAAGGGCAGGCCTATTAGGATGCTGCATATCCTTCCTAATTCTTGTACAAGATGAGGCAAGTGAAGGCTGTAACTTGTTCGAGGTGAAGTTGTATTTTCTTTAGGAATTAAACACACAGGAAAGGAGAACAAATGGTAGAGGCGGCGTAGGACAGTGGAGAAGGCAGCAGGATAGAGGGCAGTACGATACGGCTGAAGCACACCCTCTTTGTGTATAGTGAACATAGAGAATGTGAAGTAGCTGAAACTGAGACATTAAATCTTTTTGGGGTCATCAAGCAGTGGTTAAAACAAATAAACATAGAAAAAAAAGAAGCACACAGGAAATCCAGCTCCTGTTCACAGCTTGAACAGTGCGTATGTTGTTCTGGTTTGTTCTTAGAAGGATTAATCCACATCCTAGGAAGCGCTGAATAAAAACTGCCTGCCTCACTGTTTCTAAATAGGACTAGAAACTAAACCTGTGCTACCTGTACAGATACAGCTAAAAATGGTTGGATCTCTTGTGTATCCACACCAGTGTTCCCGACTCCTGTACTGTAGATCTGAAATTAGGACAGTTCCATTTCAAACCAGTAGGGAGGATGTTGCCTTGTCCCTTTACATGAATTGTAGAATGGTATTCTTTCGGTCAAAGCATATTAGGCTCTAATTATGCACAGGAGCCAAAAAACAACACTGTACCTTGAAAACTAAGAGTATTGTGAAGAAGAGACACCAAAAAATACTCAAGTGTGCAGAAAGAGTAGATGAGAGCCAACAGGACAGCAGGGTAAGTCAAGGGATAGCCTGTCCAAATGAAAGGTACCTTCCTTACACTGCTTCCCTGGGATTTTATGATTAAAACACAAATGACTCTGTGACTCTGCTGATACACACCCTGTCAGCCTGCTCAGCTCACACTTTTCATCAGGATATAGCAGAGAACCTGTTGTTAGGAAATCAAAAACTTCAGGCAACTACTCGACAAAAAATAACTGCAGAAGAGACAAGAAGAACAGATGGAGCCAGTGTGGACAAATGGTGTCACACCCAAAGAACATGAAACGTGAGAATTCACACACTCATGAAGGAAAAGATGTGCTAAAACCAAAACCACAACACAGGCAATGACAGAGATCTATGTTACCTTGGGGCACGGTTGATGGTACAACAGAAGAAAGGGATGTTGAAAGTCTCGAGGTGAAGGGAGATGATGTGGTGCGGAGAGTGGTTAACGTTGTTGTTCGCAAAGAAGCCCTTGTGGCTGACTCTGTAGAAGCAGCAGTCACACTGGGAGCAAAGGGAAGTGTTGTAGATAAAACAGTCGGCATCAAACCTGCAGTGGACTTGGCAGAGACACTGGTAGGAACTACTACTGAAGATGTTTGGCCATGTGGAGTATATGTGGTGTTTTGGAAGGAAAAATATGTAGTGCTCTCAGCAGAACTAACTGTGGAAGTGGTGAGGGGCACAGGTGTTGGCGCTGGGCTGGCACTGGGGACCAAAGCAGAGAAGACTGTGGAAGTGGTGTCAGATGGCAGCCGGGTGCTGAGCGGGCTGGTGGGGGCAGGTGGAGAGCTGGGAGTTGGAGATGTCCTTGTCAGAGGGACTTCTGTGCTGCTGGTAGAGATTGTCTCTCTGGAGACAGAGGTCCTGGAGGTGCTGCTGGTGGAGGTGAAGGCGGTGGTCTTCTGCGTGGTGAGAGGTGGCACAATGTGTGGCACAGTTGTCTCTTTGTGGGTGGAGGCTGCTGGGAGGAAAGCAGAGGTCAGTTGAGGGGAAGGTAGAGGAATGCACAGGAAAGGCAGCGCTGTGCTGAGCTGAGTCTGTCTTGGCAGGAGGGAGGAGTGGGTCTCTGGCTCCTGCCATCAAGCTCCCCCTCTGGCTTGCCTCCTCCAGAAAAAGGGGGACAAGGACAGCACCCAAACAGTGCCTCACAACACAGGAGCACCCTCTGGCTCTCCCTGGAAGAGGAGCGTCTCTAGTTGTGCGTGTCTCCCTCCAAGGACCAAGCAGAGTGAACCCTCTGCCCCCTCCCACCCTGGCAGGCCAGGCTCTGGGGGACAGACCTGTGCCCCAGGGCCATGCCAAGGGCAGGCCGTGCCAAAGTACCGATGCCAGAGGAGCAGGAACAGAGAGCAAGTTCTCAAACAAAAGGCCCATCAGTGCACGTTGCTGGGAAGGAGGAAAGCAAGAGAGGAAGGGTGACAACTGGGATCAGCAGGTCGTGCAGGGGGAAGGGCAGGATGGTGCCTTACCAGGCTGTGAGGAGCTCAGCCATGTTGAGGACACAGTTGAGGAGGGAGAAGCAGCAGGTGAAGGCAGCGGGCTGGTTTTGGCTGTGGAGGGAGCAGAGGTCTCTGGTGCAGGCGACTCTTTTGGAGCACCCGTCGTTGGGGAAGAGGATTTGGGTCTTAGGGTTGTAGGCGTAGGCTTGGGGCTGGTGCCCGGGGCTGATGTGGAGGTGACCGTGGAAGTGGTGGCAGATGGCAGGCGGGTGCTGAGTGGGCTGGTGGGGGCAGGTGGAGAGCTGGGAGTTGGAGATGTCCTTGTCAGAGGGACTTCTGTGTTGCTGGTGGAGATTGTCTCTCTGGAGACAGAGGTCCTGGAGGTGCTGCTGGTGGAGGTGATGGCGGTGGTCTTCTGCGTGGTGAGAGGTGGCACAATGTGTGGCACAGTTGTCTCTTTGTGGGTGGAGGCTGCTGGGAGGAAAGCAGAGGTCAGTTGAGGGAGACTGGGTAGTATGGGAAGGTGTGTGATGTGGGCAGTTCTGGGGTAGAACTATGTGTTAGGGTATCTGCAAGGAAGGCAGGACTGGTCCAAGTGATGCTCTTAATTCTCTTTTTTTTAAAGATGAATGAATGGTGCCATGACCCTCAGTATGTCCCATCCTTTCCTGCTTAATAACTGCTGGCTGGTGATGGTTTTGAAGAATTTCCTTTAGCAATTTGTCTCTGTCTCCTTCCTCACTGAGCTCTTGAGGGGGGATGAGGTATGTACTTTGTGTGTGATTCCACTGGTTGACAGGTAGTCTATAATTTGCCTCCTACATACTGTGCTGGAAAGAATCCATGGGAGAGCCAAGGCTATTGAAGGGACAAGCATTGGCCATGGATGACTCTTAGCCCTCTCCTAACCAGAGCACTCACCTGTTACTACTTTACTAGATGGAGTCTTAGCTCTGGTTGGCTCTCTTGCTACAAAGAAAGGGATGAGAGAAAAGAACCGTTGAGTCTTGGAAGGATTCTAGGCAAAGCATGTTGTGGCACCTCCTTAAAGGAGGCTGTCTTGTTTGACACCAAGACAACCCGGGCATGTGGAGCCCATTTAGTCTAAGTGGGAAAACTTTAGCCTGGAGTTAAGTGTGCGCTTTCTTGCCCACCCTCCACTGGTGACTCTTTTGCACCCAGGGTCAGCATTGGCCAAGGAGGTGGCATTTGTTGATCAACACTTGTCATGGGTGTGCCTGGGCCTGGGCATCCACTGGATGGAGAGCACGTCTTGTGTTCTGTCTCTCATCCAAAACTGTTCTGAGGTGTAAACTGGAGCCTGGAGTTTCCAGTTTCACTGCCTTCTGTTCTGCCCCACTCTGCATTCGCAAGGCATCACTGTGAGGGGAAGGAGTGCATGTTAGCTTGCCCCTGACTGCCAGCTGTAGGGCAGGAACTCATGGATGTCTGTACCCTGATAAAGGCTTGTGCCCCAGAGCCAAAACCCTCAATGGCAAGGGAGGAGGATGCAGTCAGGGTCATATGCCTGGGTCCCAGGAATCCCACAGCAAGAGCAGTGGGAATGGAGAACAAATACCAAAACTGAAGCCTGTGCAGGACGTGCTGCTTAGGAGAGAATGGTGGGAGCTGGAAGGAGCAGACAGCACAGCAGGAAGGAAGGACAGGAGGGAGCTTTACCAGGATGTGATGGTCTCAACCGTGTTGAGGATATGGTTGAAGAGAGGGAAGAAGCAGATGAGGCTGAGGTGGCAGGTAAAGAGCTGGGGCTTGGAGACATCCTTGTCAGTAGGACTTCCGGGGTGCTGGCAGGGCTGGCCTCTCTTGGGACAGAGGTGCTGCTGGCAGATGTGGCAGGGGTGGTCTTCTGTGTGATGAGATGCTGCACAAGGGGTGGCGTCGTTGATCTTCTGTGGGTGACAACTACACAGAGAAAAGCACAGGTTGACTGAGGGTGGCAGGGCAAGAGGGGAAGCCAAGGGTGGTGTGTGATTCCCAGGCAGAAGCCCCAGGGTATGGTTGGGGGTAAGAAAGGCAGGACTGGACCCCACTGAATCTTACTGGGCAAGAGGGGAGAAATTGGCCAATAGCTCCCCGCCCCCTCCCAAAAAAAAAAAAAAGAGGCAAGATCTGGGCCTGAAGGGTGCCTTCTGACAATCCAGCACCCCCTGCCTCTTCCTGGAGCTCCTGAGGGAAGAAGAGCCTCTCTGGATGTACATGTCTTCCCTCCAAGCTGTTCCAGACTGGGCAAGAACATCATCTGGGAAAGCTGGGGTAAGTGAAGAAGAGTCTTAGGCCAAGGGCATGTCTTAGCTCCTTCTTACATACCTACTGGGGCTTGGTGGTGCAGAGTGGTTGCCTGGGTTCCTTCACTCTCTGTAAAGTAAGGAAGAATGACTATCAGTAATGGTTGGGAAGCTGTAACTGCTGACACAAGAAGACCCAGATGTGAGCACCCGAACAGTACTTTGTGGGAGACACATGGACTGGGAGAGAGTATACACCTGCCCTCCCACTACACTAGACTTCCCCACACACACTGTCCCAGCCTCTGGTGTCGGTTGCTAACCTAGTAATTCATGTTATCATACAGCCTCAGAGGAGACTGTCCTTGTTGGCATATGGAGCACCTGACTTCCCAAAGTGTAATTTCCTTTTTTTGATAATTCTTTTTGGGAGAATTTGTTACAATGGCTAGGGGGAACACATGTTCTGCCATCTGTGAGTTTTCAAGAACTTTCTTTGAAGCAGAGAGAGATTTTGCCTGAATGTGGGGTATGGCCTTGAAGAGAAGTGTCAGGTTTAAGATGATATTTGGATGTCAGATGCTTGCTCCACTTGCAAGACACATGCCTTCCCGTTTTTATCACATTTCTTCAGTTATCTATGTCCTCCTTAGCTATTTGCAATGACAACTAGTAAGAAGTAAGAATGCTTGGTTTTTTTCTATGGAATACATTGACATGTCTTGTTGAGTGATGGCTTCACCTGGCAGATATCAAAAGTGATATTTACCTACTGTTGTTAGTTTAGGCTTGCTGAAAGTCGTGATCTGAGATGTGGTTTGAGTAGGTATTGGGGTGGTTGTCGTTTCCTCTTTGATAGCGGTCTCGAAGAGTGGTGTGGTGAACCATACTTGTTCTGTCTCTCTTGAAGCAGTGGTTGATGAGGCAACAGCTGTAGACTCTGGTTTAGTGGTTGTGGTTCTTTTTGTTGAGGTAGTTATGGAAGGGGTAGCGATGGTTGTAGTCATGTTTGGTGTGGTAAGAATTAATGTTGTATGTTCTTTTGGAGTAAAGATAAAATAATATAATGTAAATAATCAATTAATTGAACAATTACAAATAGCTAAATTATGAAGAAGCTACCCATATTTCAGAGACCCAGTTTTCACCCTTGATCTTTTAAATATTTTCTGTGTAATAGTTTGTCTTAATATTCTCATAAATTTGCCCAATCCTTCTTTACTCATATTTGTTTTCTATTGTCTCATATCTTTCTTTGTTCTCATCTTCTGTATTTTTCCTGTATTAGATTAATTTTTACATATTTTTTCTAAGTTAGCTTTGTTGTCACTTACTGGTTAAAGTCTGTATGGGCTTTGCTCAAATGACAATTTAATTGGTTATTCTGATGTTCCAAATCAGTCCCAGTTTCATCTTTCTGTAATTTTTATTACAAAGCTAAATAACATCATACTAGAGGACTTCAGTGCACAAATCATCTGTCACAATGGCAGCCTTCAAGTTTGGGGTTGGCTCCCATGGGACCTCTTTTTAACTCTGCTTTCTCTGATAGCCTGGGTCCAGCATGGCTTATCAGTTGAAGTGTATGTTGGTGGGAAGCTACATGTTATTATGAGTTTCCACAAGCCATAGAATCAGTAAGTAATTTATGCTGGAGGAGACAGCCCCCTGAGAGCAGGACTCTAGAATCCTAGACAAAGCTGCTGCACTAATACCTGTGTGATTCTGCTTTGGCGCCTGCTTCACATTATTTAGGGTTAATAGGTTGGATGCTGCTTGAATATGACTGCAAAACTGAACTAGTTATGGAAAAGAGGCTGAAGCTGAGCTAATAGATCCAACTTGAGTGGAGCTGGCTTGCTCCTCATAGAACTTCACATGTGTTTCTCAGATGAGTCACACAAGTTATTTTTGGTTGTATTTTTGACCTAGTGTCGATATCGTTTCTCTTTCCACACACTTTCAGTCTACACTTCTGAACACTTCTGGTTTACCAACTCCTTTCTGGAAGCACGCTTTGCCTACTTCATGATTTGGAGTCTTATGTTTGGATGTTGAGACAGCTTGCAATGCTTTCCTAGTAGAGTGATATCTCAACTATGTATAGAGTGGGTTTATTATAATTTATTTTAGACAGTAACACTAAAAACCTACCAGTTGTTGACTTTATTGTGACAAGAGGTGGTGTTGATGAAGTTCTTGGAACTGTGATTTTTGAGGTTATTGTTGGATTTGTAGTCTCAATAGTAGATGCAGAAGAAGAAATACTAGGTACTGTTGGTATGGTACTTGTGTTGGAGCTTCTTGTTACTTTAGGCTGCACTGTTGTTACTAAGAGAAAAAGATCAAAATTAAAGGATAAGAAATAGTTCTTGATAATCTATTTGTAATATACCTATATAAATTGAAAATTATTTTTAAATTAAAAACACTGTCTTAATAACTATTAGTAGTAACTACTATTAAAACCCATTACTTTTTAGAAGAAACATTTGAGAGAAGTTATCCATCAATTCCTTTGCTATTATGTGCAGTGAATACATTAAACAGGAATTCTTGCAAAAGCTTTATACATTTTTATTCATAATTTCAAACTGAATTTGGCATAAATACTTGTGCACAGCAGCAGAGATGGAATTGTATTGTATAATTCACACAGCTGACAGTATGTTTTCCCAATATCATCTGTCTTCAGGGAAACTAATGGAATTTCTAACAAATTTAGGATTGGTATATAGTGATTCCTTTCCTGGATTAGGCTGTATGGGTTTGGTATACTCAGTCATACATTTCCATGAAGACTTTCTTAAATTGCTGAAGTGTTATACTGTCACAGTTACCATTAAGAACCGTGATGAAATTTTTGTGGTATTTTGTACATCATAGAATCATAGACTGGTTTGGGTTGAAAGGGACTTTTAAAGGTCATCTTGTCCAACCCCCCTGCAGTGAGCAGGGACATCTTCAACCAGATCAGCTTATTCAAGCCCTGTCCAGCCTGACCTTGAACGTTTCCAGGGATGGGGCTTCTACCACCTCTCCGGCCAACCTAGGGCAGTGTTTCACTACCCTCATCATAAAAAAATTCTTACATCTTATATCTGAATCTCACCTCTTTTAGTTTAAAACCATGACCCCTTCTATTGCTACAGGCCCTAGGCACCCTTTAAGTATTTAAAGACTGCAATAAGGTCTCCCCAGAGCCTTATCTTCCCCAGCCTAAAAACCCCAACTCTTTCACCCTTTCTTCATAGGAGACATATTCCACCCCTCTGATCATTTTTGTGGCCTCCTCTGGACCCACTTCAACAGGTCCATGTCTTTCCTGTACTGAGGGCTCCAGAGCTGGATGTAGTATTCCAGGTGGGGTGTCACCAGAGCAGAATAGAGGGGCAGAATCACCTCCCTCAACCTGCTGGCCACACTTCTTTTGATGCAGCCCAGGATGCGGTTGACTTTCTGGGCTGCGAGCATGCATTGCTGCCTCATGTTGTTTTTCATCCACTAGTATCACCAAGTCCTCCTCTGCAGGGCTGCTCTCAATCCCTTCATCCCCGAGCCTGTATTGATACCAGGGGTTGCCCTGACCCAGCTGCAGGACCTTGCACTTGGCCTTGTTGAACCTCAGGAGGTTCACATGGGCCCACTTCTTGAGCTTGTCCAGGTCCCTCTGAATGGCATCCTGTCCCTCAGGTGTGTCAGCCACACCACTCAGCTTGGGGACATCTTCAAATTTGTTGAGAGTGCACTCAATCTCACTGTCCATCAGAGACAAGACAGAAGTCCTTACTCACTAACAGATTTCATTACTGATATCTGGCAGTGCCTAAGTATACTCAGAAAACCCTCTTCTCTCAGTAATTTTTTTTTTTTCTTAAGATGTCTAACAAACATTTTTGTGAAAATTTTTGTGGTAATTATGATATCAAGTTATTTTCCATCATTGCATCTTATGCATGTGAAACTAGCAATGATACTGTATCATGCAAAAAAGGATATTGCTTACCTCATAAACACCTATCAGTGGGTAAGTACTAGTCAGCTACATAAACTAACCTGTTGCAGGTGAAGTTGTTTCATGTGTGATATTACTGCTTTCACCTCCTGTTGTGTAAAGGTAAAACAGGTTAAGTTTGTGAATGAACACATATTAAAATATTCCAAACAAGGGAAATTTCAGATTGGATTCAAAGGATCATGTTAATTAGTGAGATATTCCTGAAAATGCTTAATATTACATATTGCAGTGGTAAACTTCACATCAAAGGACTTAAAAAATGACAAAGAAATCAATATATCTCATAATAATAATGAAAATAAGTAAGTTTTTGCTTTCTTATTATTTTTATGCTTAAGGGCACCTCACTTTTCAGGGATAATGGAAACACGGGTTTTGTATGTAAATGAGATCATGAGCTGAAAACCTGGTTACACATGTTAGAATTCTGTAATATGAGAAAAATTGTCCTTGAGTTTTTTGACATCTGCATGAAAATCCAAACTGTGCAGCTAGTCTATCTAAAACATGATTTAATAAGAGGTTTTCATAGAAGTAAATAATAAGGTAATAAACTTTAAGTTAAAATAATTTAAAAAAAAATCTAAAAAGAGATTTGCTGAGTCCATTAGATAAATTTGATCCTCTCCTCTACGTTCTCTTTTTTTACATAAGGTGTTGGATATATCTGAGACCCACAGCTCTGCTGGACAGCCCCTCACATATATCAGAACACCAATGCACTTGCAGGAAGACCCACAGTTTGAAAAGTACTCACATTTACAACGAACATAACTTTTCAAGTTGCTAACTAAAATCAGTCAGGGTCATCCAGCTTCCCTACCCTATTCCTTCTTTTAATTAGTTCTTTTCATGCCTTTATTTACCAACTGAAGTTTAACATCCTATCAGTACAGTACCAAGGTTATTTTG
This sequence comes from Antrostomus carolinensis, assembly GCF_000700745.2. Taxonomy (NCBI): domain Eukaryota; kingdom Metazoa; phylum Chordata; class Aves; order Caprimulgiformes; family Caprimulgidae; genus Antrostomus; species Antrostomus carolinensis. The sequence continues at coordinate 48,009 of NW_010328197.1, read as the reverse complement.
AAGGAAAGTTATGTTTGGATGAACACTCATTATTAATTGAGAGGTACTAGGAATAACACCTTCTTTGAGAATACACAAATGTTTTAGTATTGTTTCCCAGTTACTGTAGAAAAAATTAATGAGCATATAGGTCGCTGCTTACCACATGGCATACAACTTTCCTTCTCATAGTCAAAGTATTCATCATGAGAGCAGTTGTAACAGCCTGAGGAAAGGGGAAGAGAAGTTTGTTTTACATTTCTCAGAGAACAGCATTTAATTTATACTATTTCTAACCTAATATTTTACATTGATTGCAATAGCATCTATTTAGGTAAACATTTACACTGTCATCCTCAGAAGAAGGGTCTGCCTATGTAGAAAAAAATTATTTTTTGTTTCTCCAACTTTATCCATTCATCTAATAAAAATATTAACTGCTCTCTCCACATGTTTTCTTCACTAAGTACCAAATCTTTTGATTTGGTGCAAGTCAGAGAATTTATCTTCAAGACAGGCTGAGCTCAATACAAAGCTAGATGTAGTACAGGTACTGAATCGATTATGTATTTAAAGCAGTAGTAGTAAGGTAAAGATCAGCCAAACTTCCTCAAAGATAGCATCCATGAGAATACCATTATTTAACTGTGGTTAGACTGATTTAAAAACCAGCATTGAAAATAAGGACTATGTTACAGTTTCCTGGTTTACACTAGTATAGCTTATTACCTTCAATGTTGACGTATTTGTAGTTTTGATTTGGACAATTACAAGGCCTGTAATGCCAGGTGCAGTTGTTATTGTTGTAGCCATAGGAATAAACTTCGCCACTTCCTGTGGTTTTATGAGAATTGTAATACTCACAATAGACAGCTAAAAAAGGTAAAAGCAAGAGAGAAATCAGAAGTTTTCAACTTAATGGCATGTTATTTTCAAAGGACTAAAGAGAGGACAGAATTAATACACAGTTTGAATCAAAAATGTTGTCACTGAAGTTATTAGCTTCTGCTGTGAATTGAAATTTACACTCCAGTGAAGTCAATTCCTTTTTTGCAAATGCTCTACACAGGCATTTCCAGAGTTTTTAATGCACAATGTAGCAAAATGTTGAAAAGAAACTATCAACGATTACAATTGTAGCATTAATTTATAACACACTCATCCTCTTTTTTCCTCCACATTCAGTGTTGTGGAACACTTTGATATCTTTTTCCTGTTTTACAATGTTCCAGCCAACACAGCTGTCTTTATTTGCTTGACAGAAGGTGATTTCATCATAGCTAAAATGAAACATATTTTTTTACAATTTCCTGCTCCCTCTGCTGACAAACTGACAGGTCAGTAGACAGTGCCAGCAGAAGAAGCAGTCTGCCTTCTGTGACCACATTATTTTTTCTCTCATTACTCCATGGTAAAAAGAGATACAATATTTTGGTTACTTTAGCACAAATGAAAAATACAGATTTCAAACCCAGGTGACTGAAGTCAACTCTTTGTCCATTGAGAAAACGCAACTTAGGAGATGCTTATTAAGCTTCTACCTATGTTGCCATATTAATATAATCATAGTCACAATAATAATCTTTTAAAACTGTTTAAGGAAAGTTTAAAGAAACTTACGACAGAACTCAGGGGTCCTCCAGTCAATGCAGATACCTTTATCTAAGCATGCCAGAGCATATACTGCAATGGCATCGCACATGCATTCACAGTCCCCTCCAATGTCACAACCACAGGAGTCTCGAACACAGGCCTCATAATAGGGCATACGATTCACCTGCGTTGGAAAATGAAGTCATTAATTTTCTAGGATTCTTTTGTGCCTAATTGTTAAGAAGGTGATTTTTCCCTAGGCTAAACAATACGTGTTCCATTAAGTGAGAGTAACTAGTATTTCCTCTGAATACTTGTCAAAGCAATTACAATCCCACTTCGTACAAATATTTTTAGCAAGAACTTAGATGTCTCCGCAGCAACAAAAGAAACTGATTATGTTTTGCCAGATACGTATTTCTAAATTCATACTAGTCCTGAACAGATTGTGTATAGTCAGCTAAAAAGAACCCCAAAGCCCCGCATCCATTCAGGCACAAGTGTTTAAATTCATCAGCTGTACACCCTCCATGGAAATGCACAAGCACTGCAGCACTGTCCACATTTCTCACTTGTTTTCACCTCCTGAAAATCGAGTTTTTCCTTCAGACGGCCTGGTTCTAATGAACCTTGCAATATTTTCATTTCTACAAAATTTGGCAACTTAAAACAAATAGGAGGGTTGATAATATCTTGCTTTTGGGCTGATCTGCATCTACTAAGTAATGCTGTTGATTTACTCATGGCAACAAGGATTTTCAGACTTTTCTTAAGTTTGGTTTTCTAACAAAGGCTAAATGGTTTCAAAAGAATAACCACTGCATTGATCAGTATCAGGCATCATCAACAGACTGACTAATTTCTGATACTTAAGTCTTCATTCTTTTTTCACTCTGATATTTTTAACTAACCAGTTAATGCCATACTTAGCTTTTGTCCTTATAAAAGCACTGGTGAAGTGCAAATAAGAAGGGATGAAGATTAACATAAATAAGAGCCATAAATTTTATGTATATTTTAATAAAACATAGCCATAGAACATTTCATATATATTTTATTAAAACATTTTGGGGAAGAGAAAATCAAGTGTTGGAGTGTGAGCATTTTGAAAGAATATAGACTATGCTTACAAATAAAAAGAAGGTCAAATCAATTCTTACCTTATTGTGACAGGCAGAAAAGACTTGGCTGTTGATGATGGAACACGTCTTTTCTGCCCACGCTTTACGATAAGGGTTCTTGCTACAGGGGTCCACTACAAAGTATACATCCCCACAGAGAGGATCCTCTTTCCAAGAATTGACAAATTCCAATTCATTTGATGCCACATACTTGCTTCGAGTTTCAAAATCATCCTTCATGTTGCCATTATAATTCCCACACAAACCACACATAGTTTCCTAGATTAAATGAAAGCAGCAACATCAGTTCAGCAAGTTACAATTACTCACCTTCCCTTTTGATTACTGACAGGTTCCCGTGCTTTAGTAGTGAACGTGATCTACAAATACTCTCACACATTCTTAGCACCTTGTGCATGAAGTTCTGTTCATCAGTGGATGAATGTTTCTCCTCTAAACTGTAAACTGTCATCGTTTAAAGATCAAATTCAGCCATGCAGTTGTATAAAATACAAGCACTTAGCTCAAAAATTTCCTGAATGCAGTAGGGTAATCACTTTAAATCAGCCTCTAGTGAAAATCTCTGCTGTTTTGGAGATAATGATCAAAATAAATCACTAGTAGCATCTCTGAAAAACCCTGGCCATCATAGAGAGTCAAGGCAACCCTTATCAAATGTGCAGTTCAATCTGAATTGAAGGACAGTTTACTGTGGCAGTTTCTCTGCAATACCTGTGTTTCTCTGGAGATCTTGATGAAGAAGTTCATGTGCTTATTCCAGATAAGGGTCATGTTGTATTTTCCTGGGATAACGATATCAAACATCAGGTGAAGGGCGTTCTTTTTCACGTTATACTGTACTCCAGGATTTTCCCCAGAAATAGTGAAGGTTTCATCTCGCAATATGAATGTCAAATTCTGTAAGAAAATTTATCTGGATGTTATAACTTATCAAGTTTCAGTATTTTCCTTACTCTGGGTCACGTTGCTGAAGGTCAGATGCTGTGCTACTACAGATTGTCTTGACATTCCTG
>NW_010328197.1:37806-44254 GCF_000700745.2 Antrostomus carolinensis | reverse complement strand
GCTTATTTTTGAAAAGTCACAGCAGTCAGGTGAAGTCTCCAGAGACTGGAAAAAGGCAAACATTGCACCCATTTTTAAAAAGGCTAGAAAGGAGGAACCTGGGAACTACCAACCTGTCAGCCTTACCTCTGTGCCTGGGAAGATCATGGAACAGGTCCTCCTAGAAGCTGTGTTAGGGCATATGGAGAACCAGAAGATGAATCAAGACAGCCAGCACGGCTTCAGCAAGGGCCAGTCTTGCCTAACCAACCTAGTGGCCTTTCTATGGAGTGACTACATCAGTGGACAAGGGAAGAGCTACAGCTGTAATCTACCTGGACTTCTGTAAGGCTTTTGACACAGTCCCCCACAACATCCTTCTCTCTAAATTGGAGAGATAAGGATTTGATGGGTGCACTGTTGGGTGGATATGAATTGGTTGAATGGTGGCATTCAGAGGGTAGTGGTCACTGGCTCAGTGTGGATGGAGATCAGTGAAAAGTGGTGTCCCTCAGGGGTCCCTACTGCAACCAGTACTGTTTAATATCTTCATCAATGACCTAGGCAGTGGGATCGAGTGCACACTCAGTAAATTTGCAGATGTCACCATGTCATCATCCATGATGAGGATTCCTTAATTTTATACTGTTGTTTTCCTGAGTTTGGTAGGGGGGAAAATCAGCAGTGAGTTGCTCAGTCAAAAGATACTAAGTCAGTAAAAGTCAAAATTTTACAGCTCCTATGTAGGCAAAATTTTGGGGACTGAAACATTGACATGAGAATTGAAAAAAAAATTAATAGCAATTCCTACTAAAACTGAAGCTCTAGGTTTTAGCACATAATTCACTTACAAGACATCACTTCAAAGACACAGCTAAAGCTTCCAAAAGGGAAACAAACATGGGCTTAAAATAGCTATTCAGCTAGATAACAGTAGAATGAAGATCTTACCCCAAGGTAAATGCTGATGGATCTGGAGCATGTAACCCCCGATTTCCCACAGATAACATTCTCAGTAACAATTTTGAAAGAGGAAACAGGTCTGTTAACACTGCAGCCATCCTAAAAAAACCCAAAACAAACCACAAAAAGCACAAGAGACATTGTTTTCTGGAGTCTTCCAACTTTAAACATAAAAGCATAAAAAAGTAAAGAAAGCTTAAACATGTCATGACTCTGATTCTGCCTGTTTTGGGAGGTTATGACCTTTGATTTGGTAGTCAAACTGACATCACTTCCCTAAGAGATATAGTTGGCTGGTAAAGAATACATACATATCAGTGACTATTTAAACATGTTATTAAATATAAACTTGATTGTAATTGCATGAAAAACTGTGTTTTGAGAAGTCTTTCATCTTAAGTACTGAAATAAGCAGAAAATAAAAAAAAAATTGTTTATAAAGATTCAAAGTGCTCTATTATAGATGCATCCTAGGATATTTTCTTTAGACATTTAAATCAAGCTATTCTTGGTGCTAAGATACTGCCAAAATAAGCAATAAGAGGCAGATTACCATAGCTAATATGTATTCACAGTTGCCATCAAACACAAAACGCTGTCCATCAAAAGTGGTGATGTGGCCTTCTCCATAGAGATTACATGTTGAGGAACACTTTGATTTCTGAACACATTTCCATTTGCCTTTTGTGCAAGTGCTGGGAGTGAGAAGAGAAACAGACTCAGATTTCAAAATGCCACCTTAACTTGCTTCTTTTTATATACATGCAGCTTTATAGATAAGATGTTGATATAACTGACTTGTCTACAACTGTGACCAAGTTGCAATTAATAGAAGAACCTTAACTAAAAGTTATGGACTGCCTAGAAAATTAATTAATGATAAAGAAGAAATCTAAGTATTTTTTGCTTTCTTTTTTCATGAAAGAATGAGTATAAAACTAATTTACTTTTGTTCTTAATGAGAACAGATGTCACCGTTCTGTGTAGGCTGGGTCGTCGTGGTGGTTTTTTGATACTAGATTGGTAACTGGAAAGGGAATAAAGTACTTTGAGAATGTTGCTAAAGAGTTAGAAATGATTTTTTGGAGGTGTTGCTTTTATCTACAGAAAAGAAGGAAGATTGTGCCCTCACCTTTATTCAGGGGAGCTGTTAATCATTGACTTTATGTAGTTTACAGTTACAGGCCCTACTGGATGCCTCTATTCCTGATTATGTATATGGCAGAAATTATCCCTGAAGCCAGTACCATGACTCTTTTATCTATACATATATATTGCCAAATATTAAGCTTCTCTTTATCACCCCTGTGCTTTGTCACTGTATTCCTTCCGTTCAGCTGTTGCCATTTCCTAGTCTCTTGTCAACTAAATGCTTTTGTTATGCAGTTGTACACTTTAGTGAAACAGAGGTTCCACAATGGAAAACTGTGTGTTTCTTACCAGATCTCGCACTCAGTTTGGATCTGTTCACCTTTTCCATAAGCAAGACCACCATATTCACATGGACATTCCTCAGCTGGAACACACCTGCTGTCAAGATTTTCATACAGCCCATCAGCACAGACACAGCCTGATTCACATTTAGTGGGTATCTAGTAAAGATCAACAGATTGCAAAATGAAAAGAAATGTAAGATTCATTGTACCTTGTAGTATGTGAATGGTGTCAAGAGTGAACCTGTCCTAAGTTCTAGTTTTGACTTGATTTCAGTTTTGTGATTTTCCTTGTACTAACGTACTAGTCAATTGAACTAATTTCACTGAAGTTGGAAGATACACCTGTTTTGTGAGATATGAAACACACTTGAAGACTCTGACAAATTTACCTTTCATTGCTACCAATCTTTCAGATGGAGTACAACAAAAGTTTCTTTATATCAAGGAAGCTTATAACAATTCTTGCAATTAGGGTGTTTCCTTAATATAAAGGCGTAAAAAAACCCTATCAGGACAGCCCAGAAGTCCACCTAGCCTAGGGCTCCTGCATCCTGTGACCATCAGCAGCACATAGTGGGGAAAGAATAGAACAGGAAGCAAAACCCACACATTCTATCAGTTTCCAGTGACATGCAGTTTGTGGAGTACCTGAGCCAGAGGTGATAGCCATGTAGTTAAGAGTCTTTAATGGATTTTTATTCTATTCATTTAATAGAATTTAATCCATTAATTAATGAAATTTAAATCCTTTAATCACTTCTTGAATATATGTAAATTTTTAGTGTCCACAGTCTGTGGAAAGAAGTCTGATGTTTAACTATATCATGTCAGAAGAAATATCTCCCTTCATTTCACTACAAGGAACATAGTCAAGTTCTAAGTAACAACTAGAACATTCCTTCTCTCTCAAGAGGGTAAATATCCCAGAGCTGTGAAACTCACACATTCAATTCCAGTAGCCAGCATCTGACAGGTAGGGGAGCATGCAGCTCCATACTTGTTTTCTAAACTGTCAGAACATGATACATATTTCTTAGGAGCTCTGCAGCTTTCTAGAAAAACAGAAGAAAAGCAAACATTGGAGAGATTGTGAAGGAGCAATTTTGCAACACAGGGGAAAATAATATGTTTCTAAGTAAACCACGTCAGACTCATACCTGCAGGATTTTGAGGTTTGCCTGTGCAACTTAGCCTCCCATTAACGCAATAGCTAGGGGATAAAAGAAAAAGAAAAACATAATTTCAATGCAGTTCTCTCCTAAGAAAGAAATTTTAACTTTTTGCAAAATGGCTTCACGTTTCTCACAGTAACATCAGTTTTGAAAGTGAATAATAAGCCATTCACAATTATGATGGCCTATCAAGTCATTCTCAAAGTTTGTATATAGCTGCTCGGATGCTGTTGACAAAAATCTCCTACTAGGAATAATCAGATCTTACATATTGTTTTCTAATTTTTTCCTTAACATTTCCAAGCTTAAGGTAAGTCAAATACTTTTTGTTCATTTAAGAATCTTTGTATTTTAGGAAAGGGCAAAAAAGGTGTCTTAAAAAAGAAACCTTTGCTATTAGAAGTAGACTGTATTGGTTTTGGAGTTAATTTTCTTCACAGCAACTCTGTGGTGCTATGTTTTGGATTGGTGACCAAAACAGTGCTGATAACACATTGTTTCAGCTATTGCAGAAGTGTCAAGGCCTTCTCTGCTTCTCATGCTGCCCTGCCAGTGAGTAAGCTGGGGGTGCAGAAGAAGCTGGGAGGGGACAGAGCCAGGACAGCTGAACTGAACTGACCAAAGAGATATTCCATACTATACAACATCATACTCAGTAATAAAAGCTCAGGTAAAGAAGGAGGAAGGAGGGATATTTGGAGTTATGGCACTTGTCTTTAGAAGTAACCATTATGCATGGTTACTGGAAAAAGGTTTCCTGGAAATGTTTAAACATCTGCCTGCTGACAGGAAGTAGTTAATTAATTCCTTACTTAGTGTTGATTGCGCATATTGCTTTGCTTATTAAATAAGCTTATTTTTGGTTATTAATAATAAAGTAAGTTACTAAATTGTCTTTATCTCAACCCACAAATTTTCTTGGTTTTGCCCTCTGATTCTTTTCCACATCAGGCTGAAGTGCAGTGAGCAAGGAGCTGTGTGCAGTTTAGCTGTTTACTGCCATTAACCCTTAACACAGACACAAATATTCATTTTCAGTCTGTTAATCTTGAAACTTGACACACTTACCAGGTAATCCCACCAGTTACTATTGACTGGTCAGGCAAGATGTACTTTCTATCTTCTAAATAGCAGGGACAAAGAAATTTCCGAACACATTCATTCTTGTGGTTCAAGTACGTTCCTTTGGGACAATGGCAGCCTTCAATAGGGATGTCAGTTGGATGACATTCCAGGGCTGGGTTGGAGAGTGACAAGCATGTCCTGTCACACGCCTGAGTGTTGTAGCTGAACGTTTGGTTGCCAGTACAACTAATGGCTGTAAAACATGACAAAAGTATATGTTAAACTTCATTCACTTATCCTCTTCCTTGTCAAAAATAACTGTGCTCATCATGTGCTGCATATATTGCGTCAACAGCTTCAATGCTTAATGCTTCTTGTTGCTTCTCTTCCTGTGGATGTGGAGCTCTAGCAAAAAATATTGCAGGCCAGGGCTCAACACCAACCATGCAGTTGTTTGGAGGTTTTATGAAGGTTAAAGATCTTATTGCTTCTTTGTATATCTTGGAATGAAATAATGCAAAGGGAAGCTTTGCAGAAATACCAATGTATTTTTGAGTAACTGTGAAACATGTACCCAGGTCTAAGTTGCATAATTGCAAAATCACACCTGCAACCAGAGTTTTTCCTAGTTCTTCCTCACCTTATGGTACAGTACAACTTTACTGCATCACTTAATTTTCAAGTCCTGGAAGCATCTACATGCTCACCTTAAAGCATATGAGTAATCTTTTTCATGTAGTCTTAAAATAACAACTCTTTTCTGAAACAGACTAGAATAGTATTCAGAAGTTGGATATGTGTAATCTCATTTCTGCTTCCCTCTTCTTTCTGTTCACTACTTTCCTCAGGACTCTTAAGCTGATCTGGACACTGTTTAGAATACTGCTTACCATTTATGCTTTTTGTTGTGTTATGACACATCTGTGAAAGCAGCAGCTCCTGGGAATATGGCTTTTACAGCTACTGGTTGGCCTGCTTGAGCAATAAGTAGTTATCTTCCAATGACTGACAAGTAGTTTTAAAATATGTTCTTGCTCTTATTCAGTTTTGTCATAGGTGAATCAAACATGGGAATATTCTAAATGGCAACAGACTGACCTGTATGCATGCATTCATCTGATGGCAGACTATTAAGAGTTGGTTCAGTTACTTACTACAATTGTCCATGCTGTTTCTCCAGTTCTCAAGGATTAAACCCATTGAACTGCACGTTCGTGCGTACGATCCCAGAGCAGAACAAATATAAGGAAAGGTCTCTTCGTAATTACAGGCTTGGTAGACACACCTCTGAAACATGGAGAGTACTCTGTTACTGGGGAGCAGGCACTGGGAAGTGCTAAACCCTGGAGGTATTTAAGAGCTGTGTAGATGTGGTGCTAAGGGACAGGGTTTAGTGCTGGACTTGGCAGTGTTGGGTTTATGGTTGGACTTGATGATCTTGAAGGCCTTTTCCAACCTAAATGATTCTACAGTTCTATGATTGTCCGCAGAATTGCAGAGGTAAGTCTTGCAAAATACATATTATTGCACAATTAAAACTGATGAAAAAGATCCGATTAATTGCCTGATTGACATGAATAAAATATACTTAGTACTTAAAAATGCCTTTGTTTAGTCATTGCTTTACATTTTTAATTTTCAAAATGTTTTGTGGAGATTGGCAAATATAATGAGCTCAATTATGCACATGGGAAAATCGATACTTTGCACAGTTTAAGTTGTGGACATGATGAACTGCAGCATGAGCAAAATACCTTCTGATTCCTAGGGATGGGACTGGTGCCTATGAACAAACAGACTTTTAGTGTGGTGGAGACATAATTTTCAAAACCG
>NW_010328197.1:10277-37796 GCF_000700745.2 Antrostomus carolinensis | reverse complement strand
TCTTGTTCCTTAGCTTCTATGCATTGCTGATCCAAATGAGTGAGATACTGTATATGACTACATTCTGGTCCATAATTGGACTCCCTCTGTACAACATCAATCATAATTTCCTACCTTGTAGAAAGGAATAGGGTTCACCACAGCATGGCATTTCTCAAACACTGTACCCTTCTTGGTAAGAATGGAGCAATGAGTCTCAGCAGATATTTCTAATGAAAGTAAATAATGGACATCAAACACAGAAAGTTAAGAAAAAGAAATGAAAAAAGAAAAAGAAATGCAAAAAACCCGAACACACTACTCTAGCTGAGCTTTTGGCAATGATGGATGAAACAAAAGGACAACTTCTTAGGTTGTTAGCTTGCAAACTATACTTTTGTTCAAACAGCTCAGTAGGGTGGTTTTTTGATTTGTTCTGTTTTTTAAGACCAATAGTAATAGAGACTTGAGAAGGCAAAGCCTGGATTTCAGTCACAGCACTGCTGAGCAAGTCTAAGACATCCATGGACATTGCAATTGCACTGGAAATATTGTCAAAACCTTCTCATTCATCATCTCAATCCCAGATCTCTAGAATGGGATCTGATAAACTTTCACTAGATATATATTCTAGAAATCAGAAATGTCTTGTTTGTGACAGAATTTGTCATGTTCAACTGTCTCACTCTGCTTCTCTCAAACTCCCATTCCCCCCCACTACAGGCTTATGGAACTGTCAGATAAAGCTAACTGGAGGGATCAGTTACAACAGGATCATCTACTTACTGTTCAGTTGACTCAAAGCACAAGGGTCAGTGTCTCTCTCTAAAGCAGGATGGCAATTTCCTGCCCTCCAGGAATCTACAAACAGGGAGGCTGTCCCTTCAGTGATATCCATGCTAGTCATGAAGTCATCTGTAGTGTCTCCATTGTAATTGCCACACAAACCTAATAACACCAGAAATGCAAGGGATGGGTGAAAACTCAAGAATGTGTACACAATTGGCTATGTTTCACTTTGTAATATTGAGAAAATTGATTCAAAAGTTCTACATGGATTGTCAATGAATACTACAGGTCAAGTAGGCAGAGAATCTTGATTACGTACACATTCAGTCACTGAGCCTCTGCCTTCTCAAGGTTAAGATTGTCCACTTCTATTCAATTACAAATTTGTACAGAAGTTTTTGTCTTGTTTTTAGAAAAAAGGCTTTTTCAGTGGGTTTAAATCATGTGAAAGAGAAAGGCCATGAAATATTTTTACAGTTACAAGTGTTTTCTTATGTGTATAAAATTTGTAATGACAAAGAATATACATTTAGACTTTTTTAAAAGCTAAAGCCTCTCTGTAATTCCCCATAGATAATTAGAATGCAGGATATGCCTTTGTGGCTAATGTTGCTGTGCAATAAGCATAAACATTTCCATCTGGTGCTTATCAGCTGAGAAGCTTTTAAATTCTTAGGCTCACTGTGTTTACAGTGATTGTGCACTACATTCAAGGAACCATGTGCTCCAAGAGCACACAGACTAATTTGTTGCCCCTTCATTGTAGAGTAAAGCACATTATGAAAAAAGCACACATAAAATATGTGAAGAACAGTATTATATTACCCGTGAAAAATGTCACCCATCTAATTTATTTGATTAATTTAAAAGTGATTAGTGAAAAACAAATTCTCAGCACATCATTTTTTCCAATGCAGGTGTTTTTGTTGTTTTTTCTTTTAATCCAGAGAAGAAATTTAATTCCTTAAAGGATGATCACTGAGCTTTCAAAATTACACTCCCCACATTTTCTCCTTCACATGGGGACTAGATTTCTTACCTAGGGTTTTGCCTTTGAATTGTGATCCAACTTTCACGTAGGCCTGGAACACAGGTGATGTTTGAACTAAAAGTTCCAGCCCAAAGGTTGTATACATTTGAATGTATATCGAGGACTGTCTGAAAATTGTGATGTCTCCTGCAAGAACAAGGATATTTAGAAATAGAGATTTTTATGCATAGGATATTGCAAAATAATTAATGTATATGTAAGTGCTCTAGCAGTCTATCTTCTCCTTCCACACACAACTCTCCACAGAGGGACAGATGCAATGGGAAACATTTTAACCTTCCTCTAAAACCTCTGCTATTGGCAATTGTGAGAGAAAAGATGCTGGGTTGTGTAAAGCAGACGTGTAATGTAATTTGGATTTTACAGATATTCCCTTTTCTTTACCTGATCTGTAAGGCAGCCGCTTAAGTTCATCATCGTCAGTAAGGAATTCATTCTGAGAAATCACAATTTTGTCCTGTAATAAAAGGACATGGAATCAGAAGTAATTATGTGTACTGATGGTATTTATATGATCTTTAACCTAAGCAACTGAACTGTCAATGACCTATATAATAGGAAAAAATTGATTCAAGCTTTTTGTCACATGTTATTCCATACTGCTTTCAGTTTTCACTTTGAAAATACTCTAACTTCCTGAGTTGATGTGGCAGCTGAGATCTTTACTGTGTATGCATTAACTGGAACATATCTTTAGTATTTTTTCTGTTCAGGCTACTAGCAATGACTTTAAGTATTTCTTTTGCTAATCTGGTTACTGAACATGTGGATGAGATACTTGCCTTTGTAGACAGGTAAATTACAGCACTAAGTGATGTCTCAGAATGAGAATAACCAGACTTTTCGTATACAGCCATCAGGGTTCCATTGTGTGGCAGGCTGGAACTCTGGAGGAAAATAGTGAAAAGGGAAGTCTGTGTCTGAATAACAACAATTTGTAGAATAAATGTATATGATAGAAAAACCTCAGTTTGTGTTCCGATAGGCAACCAAAGACAGGCTGAAATATATCCATTTGATACTGCGTGTTTCTAGACTGCAGGAAATTACCTTCATAAGAACGTAAGTGCAAACCCCATGGAACCTGTATGATCTAGAATCAAACGTGGTAACGAAGGAGCCTCCTTCCAGTGAACACCTTCCAGGGCAGGGCAAGTCTTTGCAGTTCCACTGACCCATCGTACACTTACTGAGGAAGACAAGAAATGCTGTGTAAGGTTATTCTCATACTAAAGCACTATTTATCAGCAGAGGATTTGATCCTCCTGTCTGGAGTTTTTGCTGTAGCTCATCAATATGCAAAACTGGTTAGTGAACACAGTGTAACATACATTAATAATAATTCTGAACTTCCATTTCCACTGTTTTGAAATTTCTTTTCTTTATGCTCTAAAAACGCAGCTACTTCCTAGTAATGGAAGACAAGATTTGTATTGCTTTTCCCCTTATATGTTCTATGCTTTGATTTTCTTTGTCTATTTATATCTGTTGAAGTTGTTAATCTTAATTCAAAGTTGCTGAGTCTTGTCTGGATTGTCAGTAAACTTTCCTGAATAGATTAATCAGGAAAAGTGTGTTCATTACTACAGTTCTGAGGATCAAATTCCATTATTTATCCTTTATTTTATTTATTAGAATTGTGATAGCAAGAGAAGTAGCACACAAAAAAAATTCTATTCCACTTTTTTTTTTTTGGAAAAAATTTCCAAATTTTAAAAATATTGTCTTAAGTAATTATTTTCTGTTGCAAAACAGAAATTTAGCTTTCAGCACAGATTTAGTGATCGGGAACACTGAGACAGCCAGAAAGAAACTGTAAATACCGTATATTTGTTTTGTACTAATTTTACCCCCACTTTCACAGAGGAGATAAAAATGCTACTGTTTTGTGTGGCCTGAAGGAGCATTTATATTTGTACAGATAATCAGGAAATGAGACATGTACAACTTCAGTTATAAATGTATGATGTGTGGGACTCAGAAGGTGGCTTCAGAGATGATATGACACATTTGCAGCTGCTCTCTAAAAAGTTAGGTTAAATTTCCCAATCACTTAGTGAGGATACTCTTCATCCTCTCACAAAAGTACCTGTAGCTACTCACCAGGTCCTACATGCTGCGTTCATTGTCTCACCAGGAGCATATATGTTCCCATTCAGTGTACATGGACACTGCTTAATGTGAACACATGTTCGATTCTTTGAGATATCATCAAGAACAGTTCCTGCCAAAGAAGATAAACAAAATAAATACTTTCCTGTATCCTTACTTAGCACTACAGCTATTATAGCTTGAACGACTTCCAAAATTAGCTTAAGAATGCTATTCCTGCACAGCCAGTGCCCATACACAAGAGATATAACATGCAGGACATTTTCTCTTAACTAAAATAAAACTGACTCTTTACAAGTGATAACAGCATTTGGCTACTTTGTTATATGACAGTGCAGGCAATTGTCTTCATTTGAAATCTGAAATAACAGTAAGCTTGAATGTTATTTTTTAAAGATTTTTTTTTTTTTTTTGCTATGACACGCTAATTAAGTTGGGAATTTAGAAGAATGGACACATTCTATTTCCCAGAGTACTAAGTCTAGTTTTAAATATGTAGCTCACAACACATTATTTTTGAGTAGTATAAAACAGGGATCATAATGATGTAAAAACCCACATCACAGTAACCTTGGAGGATATTTCACTTCTGAAATTTCAAGAAACAATGCAAATTATAGTCATAATTACAATTTTTGGAGGAAGCTCGTCTTGAACTATTTTAAAGGGATTTTATAAAATGCCCATAATATTGCAGAACTTCTCTGAGGTATGCTACCTCTTACTGGTGCTCTAAAAAGCTAGATAGCTGTTTGGGATAGGAAATTAATTAAGCTTACTCAGTGTATATTATAGTACAGAACTTTAAGCAGGCAGCATATAATTATCCCATCATGCATCACTGTCTCGTGGAGAAAACACTTTCTCAGCTCCTTTCTTGCAAAGAATGACCAAGGATCTTTAAGGACCATGACTATTCAAGACTCCAGTTGTTATGTTACCCAAGAAACGTCAGTTCTAGCAGCACAATGCCCTGAAATGCACTGCTAGTTCATTATTAAGAAGTCTATTCCACTTGCCTGGATATATGCCAAAAACATTTGTATGGGCCATTTAGGATATGATGAATACAGAAATGATACCTTCTGGACAAAAGCAACCATAGGTACAGTGACTGGAACAGCTGTACTCTGGGTTGGAACAGGTTTTAATACATGGAGAACCACATTCCTCATAGATTTGGTTAGCAGAACATTTTCCCACAGCTGCAACAAACAGTGAAAGTTTAAGATTTTTAAAGTGTAAACAGAGGAATCTCTCATCTGCTACCTAGGATGGAGAAGACCTTGTGAATTCTGGCACTAACAGTCTCTTATCTTGCCTCAATACTCACTCAATTAATCACCTGAGGATTCATCATTACCATCATATTCACTCTACCTGTTATTCATTTTTCATGCTTGATTTATTAGAAGCTGCTTTCAAAAGCTTGAAGAATGGCAAACAGGTTATATTGCAGCCTAATAAACTACCACCAGTCAGATTTTCTGTAGTACTTGAAGGATTTAAAGAATATAACTCTTGATGTTCTGTGTAGTTCCTGCTTCTTAGACATTATCTGCTTTTCAGCACACAGCTACCTAGCAATTCTAATATATGGAACTCAGAACATGTTTTATTATGTGATAAATTCAAGAAGATAAAAAAGTGAGATAGGGAAATAGATGCAGCTAGAGATGAGGCTGACAAAGAAACAACAAAGACTAAAAAGTTCATTACCTTTGTATATTTGACATTTATTTGCCAAGTCTTAGATTCTCAGCTTTGGTTTTTTGTTCTCATTTCCTTTTTTTAAAGCTTTGCCTTTTATCACTTTACTGCCAGTCCTAGTAACGGTCTACTGACAACATAAAAACTGCTATGACTTGGAGAAAACCAGGCTATTATTTCACTGTGATTTGTAAGAATTATTGTACAGTTCTATGAATGCACACAGTGCCTTACTAGTATTTATCTGAATCAATAAAATGCCATGAGGAGTTTACAATTTTGAACGATTAAAACCAATTTCAGATCAACCAAAGAATAAAATGAGTTATGAATTTCTGTAAGACTGATAACCTTGGAGAAGAGGAGAGGAAAAATTATTTTAGAAAGAAGTGCAATTTTAAAGCGTCGGCGATAATAATGGAGTTTAGTAGGGAACGTTTTCAGTAAGTATGAGGAAAGCATGAAAGAATAATCAACATTCAATACAGAACAAAAAATGAAGAGTGGCACCAGTACATGAAGATTAAGAGAAGAATAGAAGAATACAGCACCAGAGATGCAGGGAGGGCAAAATGATCCGAGGCCTTGTAAGTAACAATGGTGAGACAACAGACTATGGCAAGTTAAACAGTGAGTTCAGGAATATAATTCAATTGGGATTCCACTATTCTTATGCTAAAATCTAAATGGTAGCCAATCTTGAAGATTTTTGAAACAGAATAAGAATAAAGGGATAAGGAGAAATATATTCCTGTCAAAGCAGTTCCTTCTATGAATTGCTACCCATTATGAAATGCTACCCATTAAAATAAAGGATAAATAAAAATATGATTAAATTATATGCTTCTGAAGGACAATATCATATTAAGCAAGGTCATTTTGAGAGCACCTCTTTTTTGATATGAGCTGCATCTCTGGTAATATAATGTGTGCTCGTTTAGAAATAACATCAATTTAAGTTACTTTTGACTTTTTTTATGATCAGCATGTTCTCTTATAAAACAATGAATCCAGCTACTTAACACAGACTAGAGTTTCAAGTTTCAGGTGGATTCAAAGAGACTGCAAAAAGTGAATCAGAAGTTCGTTAACAAACGACCACTTGAAAAAAGTGTGTCTGATCATGTACAGCTTGGAAAGTAATGGAAGATTTGCTTCCTATTTACTTCCAATTGGGAGTTGTAATTAAGAAGGTTGAGCATCTGAAAATGGACTACTGAAAATCTCTCGCGAATAAAAGGGGCTAAGGCAATTGTCAGCAAAAACATCCAAAGACTTCAGAGGCCGTTTAGAAGTCCTCTCTCTTCACTGGCTAATTTGCAAAGTACAATAATGTAAAAACTACTAAGAGAGAACAGCCTCCTGTTGGAAGTCTGAGAAATGAAACAGTTTTCACTTGGTGGATGTTTCTCTCTTTTATGACTGCTGATCTAGACATGGGAGCTTTGTTTCATACTTCCTCCTTCTTCTTTGAGGTTTTTATGCTCTCCTTCTTAATACTTTACCAAAGACCACTGTTGTTCTTTTCATAGTTTGTTTGATTCAAGACAGTAGAGACTTTTTTATCAGTTGGTTTAAATTGCAGTTAATAATCATTTTCTCTCTATGTACGATATAGCAAGATTAAGTACAATCTCCTATGAGTAAAACATTTAAACTTACAGCAGAAGTTTTCAGTTCTCCAGTTGAACACCATTTGATGGGACATAGCACATTGCCTTGAATACTCTGACAGCGTAGAGCAAGTGCAATTGTTTTGCCCTGGTTCACTGCAGTCCTGCATATCAAGCTGGCAACGAACGACAAACCCATCCTTTGGCACACTGCAGGTTGGTGACACCAAGTTAAGTAGCTGGGAGCAGATCATGGCCTAAATAAAAAGAGAAAGAAAATTGTTCCTAGTAGTGTTTCCCCCATGTGAAAATCACAATAGAATATCACTTCTAATTATGATTTTCTTGTTAGTTAGTTTGCTTATTTTTCCCCTGCAGTTTAGTAATATATTTATGACTTAAAATGCATGAGGAATTCATGAATAGAAGGGAATATAAATTCATTGTATAACAGAAGGATCTTTATAAACTGAAAATTAAGTCATTCTTTCAGTACTATCAATCCCCCTAAAAATGGCTGAGAACGCGACAGGGAAGGGAGTATGTTGCCTCATGGGGACTCAGTTCCTGGACAAACATCCCCGATGGGAAGATAGCAACATTCATTGCCCTCTGAGCAAACATTTGATACGTGTGTATTGTCTATTATGTTGCCTAGTGCAATATATATATATATATAAAATATAATATAATGTAAAAAAGTTAAACCTCCCAGTCAACAGAAGTTCTCCACCAGATTAAAGTAATTTTTCAGTGTAAATACAAGTAATATTTACAACCCTCTTCTTCCGAAAAGTAACTTCCTCATAGGACCCAGACAAACTCCTGTTCTTTATTCCTGCTCTTCTTGTTAAAGACGTGCTACAAAACTCCTGTTTCTTGAGTTTTGTGCTCTGGGAAAAGGAGAATCTCAGAAGGATTCTTCTAGCTGGCTCTTCTTCTGTAGTATGAAAGCTAAACTTTTTAGCAAGAGGAATGTTTTTTATGTTCAATCTAAGAGATTCTTGGGTTGCTAGAAAAATAAGATGAAACTATTAAGGAAAAAAGAAGAAAAATCTCCTATTTCAAGAGAAAACTTTTTAAGCATTCTCTAATTACCAGTAACCTATATACTGTATACAAATAAGTACATGAGAATTGCAAAGTAAAATCATATTCTTGTGAGACAGAGCAAAGAGCACAATCATTCTATGTAAAGTGAAATGCTTTTTAGAGGGTAGCAATGAGTACTTGCCATTGGGTATATGGCGACTTTATGACCTCCTATGTAGAAAAAAGAAACAGCTGCAGAGAGAAATTGTGGAGCTCCCATCTCCTCAGCCTGGAAGGTCCACCCAAGAGATATTCAAACCCTACTAGGACATTGATCTTGACAACCTGCTCTAGCTGACCCTGCTTGAGAAAAGGGGTTGGACTAGATGATCTGAAGAGAACTCTTCCAAGCTCAACTATTCTGTGATTCTGTAAAAATCTGTGTGGGAATGCAAAACTTGAGTTCCCCTGGTGAAACAAAGGATGATACTAAGTAGGATGTGATTCCTGTATGTGCACAATCTAAGAAATACAAGCCCTTCTGTTCTTTTGCTGCTACCAAGCTTCCTCTTTCAACCACAGTTACATGGGTGCAACTGTATGCCGATCTCCTTTTCATCTAGGACTATAGGTGATAGCAGTTGATAGGGGTTGGCCCTGCTATCTGGAAATACGTTTAAAGCATCGTTGAATGTCTTCAAGTCTGTACAGCTTGTAATGTCAGGTCTCTAGTTGTTCAATAAAAAGTTCTCAAAAGCTTCACTGGTTTCCATGAATTTCCTGTGATGATCTGCATGAAATCTCAGAAAACTGTGAGCTAAATGCTGGCAGGTTTATATGAGTGACATAAATCCAGCCTCAAAAATGCCCACAGGCCTTTTTCAAAATGTATTTTAATGTAAAGAACTCCTTTTATTTCTCATATCATGCTATACAAATTTTGACTTTATCCATTTTAATGGAAATCAGTTTTATGAATCCACTGCCTCTCTGTTGTTGGTTTCTATCTGTCTTTCCACCCCTGTTAAGAATGATGTTGCAGAAAAGTCAAGATCTTTCTTACATATGTCTTGTGAGGAATGGTGGAAATCGGTATCTCCTCAGACAGGCAGATCTCTGATGGATCATCCATTTTTTGTAATGCAGCAAATTTATATGTATCCAGCAATTTACCTGTAAAGTGAAGTGATATAATTTGTCAGAATAAACTCACATCGATTTGTTTACTTGTTGCTGTGATATAGCAAAACTCAGATTCTACTCTTTGACTGTGAAAGGCTCTACTAATTAATCTTCCTGAGCATAACAACTACCTCTTTTGCCCTTTACCTGGAGACTATTCGGTAAAGCTTACCTTTATCACCTTGATAATTTCTCTGAGCTATTTCCTAATCTATCACATCTATTAACCTTACATTATAGCAGCTGCTACTCTTTTTTCTGCCAGCTGTGTTATCTTTTGCCAGCTGCTATTTCATGCCTCTTCTCCTCATCCCTCATTCTTATATTTTCCCCTACATGTGGAGTTAAACTCACCACAACCCAAGAAACACTGTATATGTTTTAGAACTCTTTTCTATGATGTGTATAGAAAACTGCATCTGGATGTGTTGATCTGAGATTAGTTCACAGTGCAGTTTAATGTCCCCACACTAGTACTCTAGTTCAGATTAGCAGTGTGCTTTTAAACCAAATCTTCCAAACTCCCCCGCTGCGTACAATTTGATATCCATTGTGGAGTACTCTTGGCATAAAGAGTTCCACACCAGAAGATGTACTCTAAGAGCATGTGTAATGGGCTCCAACTGCTAATAGGCATTAGTTCAACAGACCAGATTAGAGTGACTCTGAAGTGAACCCCCCAAACTACATACAGCACAAATGTCAAGTCCTCAGCACGAACTATTCTGTTCCAAAGTGTGTCCACCTTTACTGGGACAAACTGCTTGTTAAAGTTCTCACCCACTATATTCTTTTTATTATAGCTTCATTCTTGCATCTGCCTAATGTAATAAATTCCCTCACTGTGCCTTGCTATGAACCTAGACTGTTCTGAAAGTTAGGTGAGAGAGAGTGTGATCCTTACCACCTGTTTCTAAGATATAAGAGTCTTCATCACTTCTCTGAGGAACCCACAATATTATCATCATAGCAAATAATAGCGTGCAGCATAATCATATGATAGGTGTGTTGGGTGACCTATGGGAATGCTTTACTCAATTCTGAAACCGAGAGAGCAGTCAGAGTAAGACCTGTACAGTATTAAATTTCCACCTCAACTCATTTTAACTAGTTCTCCTTCCATCTGACCTGTCCTCAGATCTTACCTTCACTCACAAATTCATTCAATTCATAACCATCATAATTTCCACACATTCCACAGGTTTTCCCCATATATTTTTTTTCAGTCAGAACCTAAAATAAAATAAAATAAAACATTTAAAAGGATGACTCTAAGTAAAATTATCTATAAAGCAGTACCTTTCTCAAACAAATGCAGTTCAAGGATCCAGTTAAAGGTGATTCTTCTCATTAATTTCAGTGACCTGATGGGAGGAAACATTTTGGAAGCAGTAACTTCTTTTCCCAACAGGGAAATAGTGACTGCTGTGATTTTTTTATTTAATAAAAGAATAAGACTCTAACACATTTGGAGAGAATTGAGGGAGAATAATATTCTAAGGAGCCAGAAATAAAAGAAAAGGAAATTATGCTGTTTCCTTGCTTATATCTTTGCTGACAGAGCATAAATTTTAGGTTTGTTCTCTCAAAGAATGGAAGGTTACAGGAAGAAAATCTGTTTTCAGAAGGTTATTCAATTATCTATTGCTCTGGAGAGTAAAGTGGTTACATTACAATCCATGAATTATTATGAAATACTTAGATCAGAGGAAATAATCTGATTATACATAGAATATAGTCTGTACCCATCACAGCAGCATTTCCTGTTTTACATGTGATAGTAATGCTGGTAAATGTCCCTATTTCTTGCATAACAATCTCTCTGTTTCAGCACTTACCAATTAAAAATTCAGTGCCTTTGGTGGCATTAATATCACAGGCCATGCTGAGAAAAAGTAGCCTCTTCTCTAAAATATATCAGGGATTTTGGAGGTAAAACATGAAAAGTTTCAGAAAAAGGAAATAAACAAAGCAGTTTGTAGGAGCACCATATGTTTGAATCCAAAAGATGTCCAGGGAAGCACAGTAGAAATGACAAAACTGTGGCATACACTATTCAATTCTACACAACTTTAAACAACTTCAGCATGTCCAGCAAAACATGGTAGCTGCTGGGATAGCCTGAGGCAAGTTTAAAATCTGTGAAAGCATCCATAAATCTCAACGTTGGTGGCTTTAGTTGGAATGCTGGAAGTGAAAGTAACATGCAGGTATAAAAAGTAAAGTTGTTTATTTCAAGAGGAATGCATGAGGCAGGAAAAGAATAAATATCCAAATAGTAAATAAATGCAAAAAGCATCCATTAAGCCTAAAGAGATCTTGTCATTCCATTAAGTCAGTGAGAATTTTCTCTTCCACTTTATGACAACATTTCACTCACCATAAGATAGTCATCATTGTTCCACATGACAACTAGCTCCAACTCCATCAGCTTGGCCACCAGACGGATGTTGCGTCCATAAGGTGCTATCTGAATTCCATTGCTAGTATAAGGCAACTTAATGACACTGTAATAAGGCAAGAAGAGAAACTGACCTTCTCACACTAGGCATGCAGGTATTAGTTATCTTTTAGATATAACATACATACAGCCTGAGTACTTGCAGCAACACAAAATTGATTTTTTTTTCATTTGTAACTATAACATTTCAAGATACATTAAAATTTCTCTTGAATGAAAATCAATGTCAGCAGTTTCCTAGAATAATCACCAGGAGATGGTTGTACAGTGACTATACTAGTGAAAATATTTGCATGGGACTTCACATCTTCACTTTGTTTGGTTTTATTAGGATGTAGTTATATGTTCCAAGAATGTGTAACCACACAGTTTGTGTGCTAGAACTACCTGAAGAGCTTCTATGGCCTATGGCCTGTTAATACAGGAATTATTGCTACAACTGAAAACTGACAATGTTAGAGAAACTCATAATGGGAATGTTGTAGCACAGTTAAGTTTTCATCCTTGTGGCTGAATTCTAATGCTACAAACTAACAACATTAAAAAACAAATATATTTTGCTAAATACTCAGTATGAGATACAATCATGGAAAAGTTGGTTGGAAGAGACCTTCTGAAGTTGCCCAGGCCAGTCTTCCAGCTGAAGCAGTGCCATGTGCAACACTAGACCAGGTCAGCCATAGCACGTGGTTCTTGTGAACGTGGGACAAAAATTTTAAATGCAGATCATTGGGTTAGGCCCATAGCTTATAGAGGCTTCCTGGAACATAAACTAATAAAGGAAGTTTTTCTAAATATACTTTGCCAAATTAAGGTATAGCTGCAAGTTGTCCTTTTGTCGTGATAGTTATTGTACCCAGGTAAGTATAATAAGATACAGACATTCCACAGTCAATTATTTCCCATATTCACATGTACTCGGAGACAAAAATTCAAAACTACCTATCTGATAAAAATGCTGAAAACTTCCCTGGAGAAATTTCCTTGTATGGGAGCAATTTGTCTAGAAGAATGAATGATGCAGAACCCAAAGTTTCCCATCAGTGTAATTCCCCAGTAAAACAGCTGTTTTCTGGACATAGTAATCCTTGGAATATTGTGAGCCATCAGTGGTCTCATACACAAGGACTTCTTTGTAAGCCCCTCCAGTATTTCTCTGTTGGTTGTATAGTTCAAAGTTTCTCTTATATCCTATAAACGTGTTATCTTTAGCACAGAGGGTTCAGAGTTACCCAAGTCTCAAATCAAATGAACTCTAAGCAAAACATGGGAATTTCAACTACTATCTGCTAAAGGGTATAAGCTGGTTCATCTCTGCTTACAGTAGAGACAAGCATAAGCAGACTGGGAGTATCTAGGAGACTGTAGTTTCAGTGTGAGAACTGTTTTGGCCTTAGAAGGTTAGTTTATCCCTTTGCCTACACAAACGTACTGTAAGCTTGATCCAAATAACTACAAATGAAATACTTATCTAGAGAAGGTGAATGCTTGACAGGAAGAAATGGGAATAGAGTCCAGTTAGGTGTTCTAACTCCCACAATTTGTTAATTTGTTTTTGATACAAAGAAGTCTTCTTTAGTGCAACTGCTTTAGGACTCCTTGCCTTCTTCAAAAAAATTTTTCCCATTCATCAAAGAATCTTACCCAACACTCCTGACAGAAATGCTGCCTTTCTCAACAATGACAACAGAAGGTCCCAGCTCAATAATGATCCTCACAATTTTTTTGTCCAGCCCACGGCGGAACTGAATGTTGAAATCTGGGTTGGTTTCATCACATACAGTTGCAAAGATATAGTTGCAGGTCCCAATGAAGTCATACTGGTATTTATCAAAGGTTGAAAAATGCCCTCCACCCCAGGTAGAACAGGAATCCTTGCTCAAAACTATAAAAGTGAAAGAGAAAAACGGATTTAGGTGTCCTAACAGCATATTTTCTCATTCTGATTGCAATTTCAAATATAAACAGCAGGATAAGCTAGTAAGTTTCTACTCAGATTAATTATGTAAACAAGATCCTAGCCTTTTTTTAATTTTGGAAACTCAAAATTTTATCTCAAGTCAGGATGTGAAACAACAGTTGTAGTCAAAGCAATATTCTTATTTACTGTAAGCATAGGAGAGCTCTCTAGCTTCCTAGCTTGGGAAACACCCTTCATCTCCTTCACAGGTAACATAAAGGTTTACCTTCTTATTTCAGTCTGCTCGATCTGTTTGCAAAGGTGACAGCTTGCTACTGGAGAGAACTTTAACATCTCAGGCACAACGTTTATAAAGCTATCTATGGCATTACTGTATCATGATTCACTGCATTCAGATCATTAGATACCCAAGGACAGTCTTCAAAGCCCAACTTGTAAGTCCCCACAGTTTTTGTCTCTGTGCTTGTGTGACAAAGTTTCAGCCAGCTTTGTAAATATATGGAATGTTTTAATCAGTTTCCATTTTAAAAAAGTATTCCCTTTTCATCTGAATGGAGAGATTTTAGCAGGTTGAAATGAACCATTAAAAAGAGATATAACTCCAGCGCTTGATGTTAGATATTTCTATACCTACTTAAAGCATTTGAACAGTCCCTCTGAAGTTGATAGAGCTACTGAAGTAAGTAAAATCATGTCTTTGGTTTTATATTTACAGACTCAGACCATTACTTTTATTTTTTTTATTATTTCTGCTTATGGAATTATATGAAGCTCAGGTATCTTCGAATATATCTTAGAAGCACAAAGTATCAGGTAAGTTTAGCAAAGTCTACCTGCACTTCACTGCTTTAAAGCCAAAGATTTTTTTACTCTTAAAGAGTGATCAAATGACTACAGAATGCTACTGGTTTTATTCAGGTCATGTAGAAAATACTGTTTCCCAATGAGCTGTTACCTGTTGGCAAAAAGTACTCCTCTTCCATACTTCTGTGCTGTCCAGAACGTCTGACTGGAAAATAGGAATTGGCTAATTGTTATCATTGATCCTTCATGCCCAATTCCAGTTAGTTGAATAAGTTGTGCTTAAGCAATACTGACCAGCAAACCCCAGCTTTTTTAGAGTGTGCCAGGGAACAATTATCTGGGGTTGCACAATGGTCAGAGTGCAACAGGTGTCCCTTTCTATAAATACAGGAGTGTCTTCAGTGTATTTGTTTTTATTTAAATCTTATGAGAGGAAAATAACAAATGGGAATGTCAATAATTCAAGAAAGTTTAAAACTACATTATATATTTGTCTTTTAAGTTCAGGTTTTTTTAAGTGATATGTAGGGATTTCCTTTTAATTTTAGTATATCCATGCCCTACTGCTGTTCTTGTTGTAAGAACAGACAGAAGACAGATAAATTGCTGAACTTTTTTTTTTTTTTTTTGCTGATCACAAGTACTCAACTATTTTTACCTTTAGTATGAACTTCATGTAGCTTTTCCATGCTTATGCTGAATGAGAATTCACCTAATTCAAGCTACTCTCTGCTTTTTCTGCCTAAAAAAATTCTTCTTATTATAATAAATTTTCATTTTATATCACTCTTTTTGTTCTACACCTTTGCATTTTCCCCAGACTAGATTAAGACCTTCATTGCCAACCACTGAAATGCAGCAACATTTGGCATACATGGAGTTGCTTTTTAGCAGTACGCAACAGTAAAGCACAGTATTTAATGTAAAACCTTAAGATTATGGATTAGTAGGAAGAATGTCTGTAATTAGAATATGACAGAAAAATAGTTCAGAATACTAGGACTGATATTCATATTTATTTTAGAAGGGATCTAGTGAAAACTGTGTTTTCAGAAGGGTTATAGCCTTCAGCACATCCTGTAAAACACAGTGTATCATGTAAGCATGATGACATCTATTCATTCTTGTCATGGATATAGAAAGCTAAATGTTAATGACTGAAATTTAAATTGAAAAGTCAGTGCCTCATATTTCTTCAGGAAAGAACATGTGAAAAGTTGTATTGGTTCTGACCAGTTCTGACGTAGCTCAGTATTTTATTTCCAGCAGTGATCATTAAGAGACTGCCCAAGGGAAGAGCACCATCAGGTCAAGCATGGGTACTTCCCCAGTAGTCTCTCAGTCTCCAATTATTTTCAGTTCAGGGGATTTCGTGAGGCTGTTGGGATTGGTCTGCTCACCTCCTTGTGCTATGGCTTCCAAGTACTTGTTCAGCCTCATTTTGAACCAAATTGAAATTTCTTTGTATCAGAAAATACCACAATCACTGCTGTCAGAAGTTACCACTTTAATGATGAGTTAACATTTTAATGATATCTGCTTTTCTAACAGTACTTCTGATAGCTAGGTTTTTTACTACTTTAAAGCTATAATATGCTCATTATTTTGTGCTGGGCAAGGCACACATTTTTATGCAAGTAAGACACTACTATCTTACTATCTTTTGTATTTCTCAGACTCAGAAGGACTAGCACAGATTTGCATTAAGTAGGTGGCTGGAGTTAATTTTGCTTACAGATTTAGGTTCATGGACACAAGCCATTCTTAGGAGTTAAG
Organism: Antrostomus carolinensis; assembly: GCF_000700745.2. Classification (NCBI taxonomy): domain Eukaryota; kingdom Metazoa; phylum Chordata; class Aves; order Caprimulgiformes; family Caprimulgidae; genus Antrostomus; species Antrostomus carolinensis. The sequence continues at coordinate 21,366 of NW_010328197.1, read as the reverse complement.
GGAAAACTTCTGGGAGACTACCAGAACCGTGGCAACCACAGCTTCAGCTGGATGCTGAAGCGGAGATCTGTCCATACCCTGACTCCCCATTGCCTGCTGGTTGTAAAGGTGAGGAAGAACTATTCCATATTCTGATCTTTCATTTGCACATAAATTCGTTTTAACCTGCAATCTTTAAAATAATCTCATAAACCTAACCTATATAGAGAATCTGCTTTATTTCATTTCATGGATTTTGCAGCATCAAAAAAATCCATTTTCTAAATTCTTAGATAATATTAGGCAGTAATCTGCAGGAAAGAAAATCATACAGAACACATAAATTACCTCAGCAGCAATTTCTAAATGTAGAAGGCTACTAAACTGCTCACAGTTTCCATCCTTAGGCATCAAAACCTCAGCATGGCACACTAAAGCACTTTCCATTTATTGTAAAACTTAACAGAGCGAGACAACATATTTTACTGTCTTTTTATAGGCAAACTCTTCAATTTGGAATTTCTAAAACTAATGCTTTAAAACATATGCTCTTTGAGGGAAGGACTTATTTTTAAGTGTCTTCTGCAATATGGAGTTGATGCTGAATGGAGTTGTTACTCATAGTTGCAATGTGAACATGAAATACCAGGTCAGGCACTTACTTCTTTGCAGAGATTCTTTCTGTTTTTGGAGAAAAAAGTGGGGCCAATAATTTCCTTCAAAAGCTGTGAAAGGAGAAAGACAACAGGAAGAAGTTATCCTCTGAGCACAAGGAAGTTAAACATTTGCGTATTTATTTATTCTTAAACACGGTACAAGTCAAAGCAGGGTCAGCACGTATGAATTGTGTCCTGCTACGCAAAATTGAATGAAAATTATAGTGGCAAACCACATGTAATAAAAAGTCCTCTGTGACTGGTAAAATGTTAACAAAAGCTGACAGAAATCCTGTGCGACATGGGATTTCCTGTACTTCATTCTCAAATCCTACTGTCCTCATTAAAAAAAAAAAAAGTGGGATAAATTTTTCCTCATGTTTTTGAACTCTTATTCTACCATCTGGGTAGAAGTCGTGGAGAGAAGAGCCAAAACTGGGAAAATATGGGAAAAGTAATGTCCCATGTGTTCTTCACAAGAATTGTGGAATGTGTAGCTGAAGAGGGGGAAATCCCCAGGCCTAGTTGTTGCTTTTGCTGCTCATGTTTAAGGTAAAATGATGAAAGCTGTTACCTGCTCCCTTCCCCACATCTCTTCACAAAGCCTGTTCTGGTTATGAGAAGCCAAGGAATGTTTAGTAAATGTGGAATACAGTGTGATCCTTCTTCCATCACTAACCCAGACACACTGCAGGTGCATAACTGCACTGTGTGCTCATACATACCCAAAAGCTCTTTCGCCTAGCAGCATGCCTCCTGCCCGAAGAGCGAACAGAGGAAGATAGATGTTGAAAAGGGCCACCGCAGTCAATCTACCAGCAGTGAGCCCTGTGCAGGGACAGAGGTGGTGCATGCATGGAGTGAGCTTTCATAGAGTCAGCAGCTGAACGGTAACAACCAAAGCAAGCTGCAAGAGAAAGGACCCAGGGTGCTTCCGATATGTGCAACTCATTTTTAAAGCTTGTCAGGTCCAGTGTTTCTTAGCTAGTAGGAGCAAAGTCCTGCAGAAACCATTTAATTCTCTATTATATGTTTAGGACCTTTTGCAACAGAGAAATTGTTATGGCAGAAGGTTTCTTTAATCACATACACCAGGCCAAGCCTGCACACTTATCTATAGATACGCTACAGCTCTGCAGGCTTCTATTGCTTCCTTATACACAGAAGAGAGTAAAAGCCTCTAGGGAGCTCACCAGCTGTAAGAGACGCTTTAGCCAGTTCCACACTGTGCTGCTGAATGTGAGATAATATTTATCATTTGGTATCTCAAGGATTTTAGGAAAATAGGTGAGGTTCTGCCTTGTATATGAGGCTAGGTAAGGCACAAGAGGGTAATTTGGAGACTAAGAGTTTCAGGACATGCCTTTGCTTTGGATCTGAGATCCAGACATCTCCAACTTCCCCATCAGTCTGTGCCTCAGCTCTTCTCTGAAATAATACTTATTGAAAAAGATGTTCCCTGGATAAACTAATCTAAGCTTTTAAGAGCTAAAATACTACACTAGTGGAATTGTATACAATGAATATCTAGACAGAAGGGAAATCAATCAAGGATGTAAGTTCAGTGACAGAAGTGTTCCCACCCCTAATGTTGTTCTAACAGCTTTATATGACATTCACTTCAGCCAGTCATCTAGACTGTAAAAAGCCACAGGCTATGAAAGTAAATATGAATTTGCAGAGTACAATTTCACTTGCAAAATGTGTATAACATGGAACAAATTGATTATACATAAAAAATTTCTTTCTTTCCATTGATGTAAAGGAGACCTTAGCTGACTATCTGCAGTGTAAATGTCAAGGCAGAAGTTCAATGAGATGTATTCCCTCTATCCTTCTTCCTAGATATTGTGTTCATTTCAATGGGACAGTGCTCTACAAACAAAAAATGAAACTCAAGAGTTCAACATAACTTAATTTTTCTAAATTGGAGTAAGTTACCAGCATAATAACCTCCTGATAAACTAAACAAGAATATTTCCAGAAGAAAGAAACAGCACAAATCTATCCCATTAGCTGCTGAGTTGCAAGCTGCTATACTCATTGCATTGCCAGCACTTCAACATCCACAGTTGTCTGACACACATGTCTGTAGATCACACTCACGGTGCCTTGTCCTATATAATTGGTCAGCACTGGCCAACAATTTTTTGAAACTTTGCCAGCGTTTCAGGACAACCTCCATGGTTGGCCTGTGACTCAGAATACAGCATGCTTCCTCTGTCCTTCCAAGTTCCCAGTGAACCACACATCACAGTGAGTACACCACAGAAAGTAGGAGAGTCGGTTTGTGTGGCTGTTGAGCTAACACTCCTTACACCTAGAGTTGCTGCTGCCTTTTTTGAAGCCCTTGATTTTGGTATCTCCATTTGTTCAATAATTTATTATTAGTGGTTTAACAGTTTTACAATTGCTACAGCTTAATCCCAAACTACAAACACTACATTAATGGCATTTAAGAGTGTTTAACAGCTGCCTTCAGATATAAGTGATTTGCAGGAATTGAAGATATACCTAAAGGGTTATTTCAAGTGAGACCTATCTAGAGAGCCTGATCTAAAACAAGAAGTCTAATACTTTATGGAAAAATATTTTAGATAAGAACAGACAGTTTGTTTTACAAAGCTTATTTCTAAGCTTTTCAAACTCAAAATTCACAAGTCTAAGCACACAAAACAGTTACAAAATTTTACAAATACACCAGGTTTGTATTTAGATTTAAAAACTGAATGTAATAATCATCCTGGATTACATGGAGGTGTGCAAGAGTTACACTGAATTTAACTAAGGGTATGAAATCCACTTTAACATTTTGCTCAAAGAATGGCCACTAAAACAAACACAGAGCCATTTGCTGACTACCTGCCAATAATTCTGTATCCTGACAGATCAAACTATTAAATTAATTACAGTACAGTAATTATTCTCAGCATTTACATTATTCACACTTAACTCTGAAGAAATTAATCAAATAATCCTGGCAGTGTTAATCATTCACAACCACATGAACCATCAGATTATACAGATGCAGCAAGTGCTGTGGTCCCATGCAGAAGTTGTACCTCACAACCATTTAGGAATTTTCCATTGAAAAGGCTGTCCTAGTGGTAAATGAGATTTCTAAATTACTGCAATCTTCCTTCCTGGCATTTTGCTGTTACTGCAAGTATTCTGTTTTCCTTTGGGAAATAGAATGATTTTGAGTTGACATGAATTTGAATTAGTTCAATATAACTTTAAACAGACTTTCAATTTTCTTAGATAAAAGAAGTTTTACTTTCAATTCCTGCTCTACTCTAGTTGGCTCAACTTTCGTGAGAATTGTTTCTGTCAAAGTGCAGTTTCTGTCTGGTCAGTCTGTCTAGTTCCTGACAGCAATACAATCCAGACAGGGAACCTGACTTACTGTGAAAAAATAAGCCATTTTGTTCCCATACTACAGTTATTACAAGACATCCCTATGGGAAAATACAATTTTATCTTGTAATGACTTCAATCAGAGTATTTCACATCAGCTAAATAAATGAAAACAAAACATTTCTGTTTGATGTGAAACAGTGAAATGAAATATTTTTTGTACTTCCAAACAGAAATAATTTAGTATTTCTGTTCTGTAAAGGGTTCAGTTTTTATCTTCTCACATGGGACAAAAATAAATGTTGAAATGTCAGAAGTTCCAGAAAAGACAAGAGCTTTAAAATAAATTATATAAGCCTAAAATGAAATTTAACAGCAAGGGTAGTGCTGAAGTAATATCTGTAATACTAGTAATCAGTTACACATGTTCATGATGATTTCTTTTCAATATATGATTATTAATTCCCTTTGTCTCTTGCAAAACAAGATGTCTGAACAGCACAAATCAAGGTAATCTCCCAGTTACATACTTAGTAAGAGAAAATATGACTGTACATAAACATGTTTTAAGGATTCATGCCCAGTTTTGACTATTGAAATAGCTAAAATGGTGAAGCCTCAATTTAATCAATGAATCAGCATCTTTTATTAAGTAAAAGCTAGAACTAACAGTTTTAATCTGGTTTTAAACTTCTGCAGGTTTTTAAAAATCAGGTTAATGCATGTTTACTGCTTTTCTTTTTCTTATCAAGGGAAAAAGGATCTTCCAGTTTCCCTCAGACTTCACATCAAATACATGTTCTGACAATGAATAGTCACATTTCTAGTTAGAGACAGATTCAAGGTATGGAATTTGTATGTAGATCCATGAAGAGGAGAACTGGAGCCCTTGCTTTGATTTAACACATTCTAAAGTGACAAGACTTGCATCTAGAGTTTAAAACAATGAGCATCCTGCATGTTGGTCAGTTTTAGAAGATGCAGATCAACCTCTTACGGTTCAGATATGCCTCAAAAAAATGTCTGATTTCAAATTCTTACAGAATGAAATCTCTATTTCTTTTCATAGTCTCCATTGTCATATGGCATTTCAAGGCCCCAAAATGCCAATATATCCCAAAGTGAAAAGACTGCTCTGTAAGAATTTTCTACATCCTATTTTTAGGCTTTTATATTTAAATTCAATTGAAGTCCCACACTAGACCACATAGTCCTTTATAGATGAGACCCTGTTTGTAATTGCCAAGTTTATACATAAAGCTTGTGGCCAAGTAGGGGTCAACAGTAGTTTTCCATTTAATTGTGAATATTAGTATTTATAGTAATACATCTACTCATCTGACATATGAAGTTATGTAGATTAAGAATTTGCAGACATTAAGACTCAAGTTCAGGTACTTGACTTTATCTTGGTTACAATGGTGTTAATACAGTGAATAGAGTTATACCTGATTTATAACAATATAATCAAGATTAGAAATTGGCTGAGAGTCTACAAAAGGGTTCAGTTGCTTGTATTTTAATTTTTTTTAGTGCTACAGTTTAAGTCGATGATTTAAGAGTAATACATGCCCTTGAGTAATTTGAACTATATGGTTCATTAAATGTAGTAAACACAATACAGAAGAAATAAATTTAACTTTGTTCAAACTAAAGCAAGTGAAATATACTTTTTAGCAGCTTGCAACGTGTTCTTGAAATCTTAAGCAATGCTAAACCATGCGAAAAAAGGCTCACTCTCAAATAATCCATTGAAAACACTACAGGAAGAGGAATGAGTAATATGCCACAGTAGCTACAGAATCAGTGAATCTACTTGTCAAATCTTTTTAAAGTCATCTGATATTCAAATGGATTGAATCAAAAAAGTAAGATAGAGCCCTTTAAAAGAATTATACTGAATAATATACGGAGAAATACTTTAAGAGTAATGTAAAATTTTTAGACTGGAATAATTTGCCTGTTTTCCAGCACAGGATTCTTTCTATCATATCACTCTTCAAAAAAGCAATGCCATCACATAGCTCATTCTTAATACTTTTTGCATTTTGCATAATAAAGGAAAAAGGTTTTGATCATCACTCTCCACAGAAGATATAGAGCTTCCACAATGACACCACCAGAGCACTGCAACATGATCATCTGAAAGATGAAGTCACTCAGCATCTTGGAAACACAACACATGTATCCAGGGAACCAATTTTAGGGAATTATTAAAAAAAAAAAATCAGTAACCACATTTCTAAAAAAAGTAATAGTTCTATAGCAAATAGTTCTATGTCAGTCACGTATTTATTAAATATGCAGCTGTGTTTTAAGATGCAGAGAGGGAGAAGAAAATGTGTAAACATAATTCTGATGGTTGTGGGAAAGGAGAGCAAGACCTGAACCTCATGTATTGTAATATTGCAATGGAGTCACCCACTTGGTTTTAATACAAGTGTATTTTCCTTCAAATAATATCCTGAGAGGAAAAGAGGCACCTTACACTTACCAGCAGATTGCAGGAAACTGCAGAAGATGAGCAGTATCACTGTTGGAAACATGATGCATGCCCTAGCTGGAGAGATTTTTCAGTACTCTCCTGTTCCAAATTGGCAGTGCCGCTGCTGCCACTTTCTAGGCTTACCTCTTCAAGCTTGGATGCTTTATATATCAATTGCAATGCCCTCCCTCATTCCCCTGGCTTTTAGAAATTGCAACAGCAGAGTAGCCGCCAAACAGGATCTCCTCTTTATCAAGTTCAACACACCTAAATGGCATTTAGAAAAAGAAAAAAGGAAAACACAAACCTCCTCCAGTTCATTATCATTCTTAGATGGTTTTTATAATGGCTTCTATCTGTAACAGCTCTAACACATTTAACTTCATTTACTGAACAAATTTGGTATTATACGCAAAAGCAATAAGCAAAAAGACAAATAATACACAAATTATGACCACTATCTGATAAAGAGAAGGATAATATTGGACCAGTACACAAAGTGGAAGAATGAAGTGCAAGAGTTTTGGAACTGCTGGAAAGAATATGTGGATAAAAAACTGTGAGGCATAAATGAACACAGATTCAGATCTCAGATTTCTTTATTAAGTGTTCTGTTATTAACTTTTATTCACTCTCCTGAGTGACTGTGTTCATCTCTCCCTCGTGTGACTTCTTAAGCAAAATGATAAACTTTGCCTCAGTAAAGAGGGCTGTCCATGGTACAGCTGCTCTCTGAGTTTGCAAGGGAGCTAAGCAAGCTCTTGCCTACCACCCTAGCACTGCCAAGGGCAGAGGGCAATCTATGGTGCAAAATGGGAAAGGCTATTGCACTGTGGTATTCTGGCAACTCTGACAAGTTAATCTCCACTTTCCCACCAACATCCCAAAAGATCAGTTGCAGTTCTGTTACCACACCTGGATCTCTCCTCATCAGAGGTGAAACGCTGAATGCTCTGGATAAGTTCACTGCATCACTGCCACCACTGAGCTGACACAATACCAGAAGAACTTTACTTGTTTGATCCTGTCCTTTTTCACTAGCACAGCAACTACAGGAAAACAGTCTAATTAGAAGACAACTTTCCCCATAAATTATAAAAGGTATGGATTACCCCTCTATATGAATCTCTTCAGCCTTTCCTGTTTCACCTACACAGTACTTACATAATTCATCACTCTCCTGGATTTCTATTGTTTTGTCCTTCTCTGGTATCAGCCCTTTGCTGAAAAACTGGCTCCTCACCATGTTCTCACAGTTATCCCTTCTGAGTGGTGGGATAGGAGAGACAGGAGAGACAGTGACCACCCTTTAATGTAATTTCAGCCCTGGCTCAACCTGGTTGTAATTAAAATAAAAACATTATTGCGGGGACTGGACTAGATGATCTTTTGAGGAACCTTCCAATCCCTAACATTCTGTGATTACATTTTAATTGAAATAAGTCTGCCTTTTTTTCTTTGCATTTTCTTTCTTTTTTCTTCCTCATAGGCAACTGAAGAGTAAGGTATATGGTGGTCGATAATAGAGTTGTGACCTTAAATTCCAAAATTTCTGTTGAAAATTTTCTGCATCTGCTTATAACAAAACAAAGTAAATGAAAAAAAAATCAAGAAACATTCTTGGCGAGGAAAAAAATCTGTTTAGTTAAACACCAGCCACTTAAGAAAGAATTTTACACCATGTATTTGAGCGCATCTACACACTGATCATTAGCATATCCCATGGTTTCAACTGCACTGTGAACATTTAGTATTAAATCCTCCACAAGATAAAACAAGAACAATCACATCACCTTCAATTCTGTTGCACATGATGAATCATTTTTCTGTTTACAGAACCTTTTCAGAGATTCAACCTTCACGTAGTTATAATAACTGAAATTTTAAATTAAATGTAATAATATGAGAATTGCCATTTGATTCCAATATTTAAACCCTGTATGTTACTTTTACCTAGCCCCCTTCTGGGACGCAGGAGTTCGTAACAGCCTGAATAATTAGATTGATACTACAATAAATCTATAATTATTAAGGTTTCACAACTGCACGTATCATTAATTTCTGGCAAATCAGCCCTAAGCTCTGATTCATGAAATCCAAACCAGAATTTCATTCTTCACACTTTCAGTAAATAACTGCTCTGTGAAGATCAGGAACTGCTCCCTAACAACTGAAACTTGGTCACTGATAAAGTCATACAGAAATTTACTTTCCTCTGACAGAAAAGATGAAAAAATTTTCAACACTGTTGTCAAATTTATTTTCATTTGTTACATATTTACAAAATCTTTCTGTCAAGCAGTAATAAATTAAAGCAGCCGATATCAATGGGCGTTGCATGACTTACCTGTTTCCAGAGCTTGGCACTTGAAAGCACAATTTTTACCACCAAAGGTACCAGACTGACACCTCACAGAACTTGGATCACCAGTTATGTGTGAGAAGGTACTGAAGCCATTATATATCACCTAACAGCTAATTTTCCTCTTCCATTACTATGCTTTCAAGCTTTTCTCTGTAGCCTTTATGTTTACCAAAACTTTTTACACCTTTATTATATGAACCTTAAGAAGAACTCATGAAATGCAAATACTGGCAAGAGTTATTACAAATACTTATCCAATATATTTTTGTTTTCAGTTCCTCATTTTTGTAGCAATTTTCTTAGTTGACACTCATTCTATCTGAGAAGTCAGCATAAAGATTTTACCTTCAGCTATCATGCAAGGAATTTCATTGAATCAACCTAAATATTTATGATTCAGCAAGTAACTTGTTATTTTATGAGGACATCCAATGATGGTACAAATACAATTAATCAAAAGCATCCATCCATAACTACACTTCAATCAGGACTCCAGACCAAGAAAAAAGCATTTGCTGCAGGACTATGGGAAGTGACTAAGGTCACAGTATATAGATAATTATTTTATGTGGAAAAGCATTGTGTAAAATTGTCTATCTAGCTGTAGTGAGAGAATAACACCTCTAATTAATGGGTTTTTTTTTCCCCCATGTCATAATTATAACTGATTTAGTAACATCATTAACTGTCAGAAACCAGCATTGCACAGGTGAGCAGAAATTATTGTGGCCACATACATTAACCAGTAAAAGTTTCTCAGTATTTAGGTATAGTTTACCTTCCAGCATCATGTGCACTCCTGGAAGATTTTGAAATGTCAAAGGAATTTATGTTAAACCAGAAATTATGCATATTGAGAGAATCATAACACTTTAACTATGTAACAGATCATCTTGCACAGTTTAATTCATCTAGGAAATCATAGCTATATCAATTCTAGAATATTTTGATTCTTTTATGAAGATCCCCAAGAAAACATTGCACTTTCAGTAATATACTCCATCTTTATGTATGATTTTAGCAGCCTTGCATATATTTGTATAAATAGCTACATATCTTTATAGACAACAAAATTCCAGCATTTGATTAGCCCTAGGCCTTGTGGATGTTCAAGTAATTTCTAACTTTTAAAGCTTGTGCCTGTAAGATTCCTTCATTCTTTCTGGTACACAAAGACACTGGCTGCAGCTTGGGAGCATTCTGACACAGCAGCTGATCTGGTAGGTTTTTTTTTTTCTTTGAGCCCCAATATTTGATTTTCTATCTCATTCAGTTTTTAAATCATTGTAAGATACATTGGTTTAACATCAGACTATCAAAATCATACCTATTTTCACTTCCAAATTATTGTAGATGACTGGCCTTCAAACAAACATTTTAGAATTTTTATGATACCATCAATTATGTACAATGAATATAATATTTAATATCTTAGAAATGCTGTAGCAGAATTAGGTAAAATAAGGCTCTTGAATACAACTGGGTTATCTTTATTCTTTATGACTGTGACATTCACTATGACTACCAGGGCAATCTCGGTTTCTATCTGCAATCAAAGGGACTGTAAAATTTCAGTAGTGAAGTCTGACATTCCAGGGAAACTTGTTAGGGTTTTTTTCATATAGACTGTCTCAAGGTAACACTATTTATTTTCTATTAGCATACCTTAACTATATGCATATTTGAGCATATCTGGTATCAATACAGACTTGAAAAGAAGTTTGAAATCCTTCAAACATGAAATCAGAAAATAGGATTGCCACATGAAGGAGACTTCAGGCCAATCCAGTATCCTGTCCAAAAGAGCATGACAAATTTGTTGTGGAAATTTCACTATAGGTATGACAGAATGTTTCCTTCAGTATCTAATCTATTTTAAAACCTTGGTAAGAACACATAGTGAAAAATTAAACACTCTGCGATAGTCTCAAATGAGGAAGGTCCTCAGAAATATGTCACTTTCCTTAAAGAATTGTGCATTTGACAAGAGCATATCACTCAAGGTCTTGACTGAACAGTGGTATCTCTGCTGTGTAAGGCAGAAACACTGAATTCCTGCAGGGACAACTGAATATATGCTGACTGCTGATCTCATGCAAAATTTGCAAATTATTAATATAAACAGAATTTAGCTACAGACTGAACAAAACCTTAAACAATCAATGTATGAGAATCAACAATCAAAAGAAGAACCGAGTAACCTTTCCTCTGTGCTGGGGAAAAAAGGACGGTATTTTTCATTTCTCC
>NW_010328197.1:0-10243 GCF_000700745.2 Antrostomus carolinensis | reverse complement strand
TGCTGTAACACATACTGAATATTTTATGTCCTAGTCTTCTGTTCTCACAAAAAATACTTTAAGTGAAAAATTAAAGAAAGAAAGGCAAGTAATCAGTATTAGGTATTTTACATAAAACTCTTTAAATAAAGACCAGAAAATTCAATACTGTGGGATGGAATGACTAGTCAAGTCAGAATGAAATGGGGAAGCATTAGTGCTTCACCTTACACAAGGTAATTTCATTACCATTCCACTATTTCAAGATAAAACAAAAGATCAACATAACTGGCATCACTATACTAAACATAAGAAAACAAGCTCCCATTTTGTCTGCCTGTTTCTTGTTGTTATCTGTCAGGTAATTTAGCCAGGGATCACACACACTGCTGCTTCTCCAGGCTAATCTGATTGCACACGTCAGGGGCTCCTGTCTCACTGCCTGAGCAGTTGGCAGGCAACCAGGCAGGCAGGCAGCACAGAGCCAGCTGGCTGCCCCTCTGCCAGGATGCTTTCCAAAGAAACTAACAGTGAAATAGATACATATTCAGAGAATGGTCCAATTGCGGTAAAGAAGAAATGTTTGCCCAAGAAATATTCACAAAAAAATAATAAGTAGCTATGCCCTTAACCTCAGCCTATGTGCCACCTTTAGAATTCCCTGATATTCATTCTCTGTGCCTTTCTACCTGCCTCTCTTCATGCTTTTTGTACAGTTAAACTCCTTCCCCAAACAGTACCTTGAAGAAGCCCAGCATGATTGTGCCATTAGATACCAAATAATCCACCTTATGGCTTCAGTAGAAACCCACACTTCCTGCTTTCCTTTCAGTCACTGAAATCAAGGGAATTCTCTTTCTCTGGACCTAGAAAATGGTCCATCATTCTGGAGTTTATCAGACACTGTCTTCAAAACAGAGGAGATACTTCACACAAAACCTGAAAAAATGCTACTGAGTAGACTGTTAGGGCTGCCATTCACTTGGAGACAGCTCTGCTTGCCTTGGGTATCTGACTACAGACATTTAAACATAAAACTACATTTAACAATGTAAATTAAGTTCTGTCGCAATGTACAGAGACACAGTGGCTATAGGTGTTATGGAGGATTTAATTTCTTGTTTTACAGAGCATATAGATGAAAAGCAAATACAAACTAAGGAATAACTAACAGCACTCTTTCACTGTTCCAAAAGTAGCATTCTCACAGTGTTCCAAAAATACTTCTGTACTTAAATGACTGTAAAGTCAAGTCTTTACCATATACTTGCCAAGAAAAAAACGCAGAAAATAACTTAAAACACATGCCTCTAGAAGTGGCAGAGACTTCATCAACTGGTACTTTTAATTATCATTTGTTGGGTTGGAGACAATAGCCTGAGACCTCCCCGTGTTGGCTTTATGCCTCTGGCATTCGCTTTGATGAATATCTCAGATACTATAGCTGTGGGGACCTCAGTTGGTGTCATTTGCTCTTTGTATCCTGCCAACATGAGAGGCTGAGAAAGCCTGCCACTCCCACAGTTCTCTGAAGCATATCTGCTGCCCTGAAGACAAACTTGAACAATATATTTGAAGTGTTTCTGGAGTAAAACATGTGGAGGGGAAATAAAACATGCAGAGAGCACCACTGGGAGAGTACGCTCTCACATGGTACCATGTTATCCTTCCTGTGCACAGGAACAGTGGGAAGTTAAAATTCATTTGCTCTCATCTCCCACACTCTCTTTTCCTGCTCCTGAATTGTGTGTTGTTGATGCTGGACTCAAACTGGTTTGCATTCTGATCCCTGGAGCAGTCTGGCCCGTACAGTTTGTTCTATAACACTGAATCCTAAATTCTGATCATTTTAGCTACAGTGCTGACAGAAAAGAACAGAACGATACAATTGTGAAAAGAGAAACCATAGAGGGAATGTCTCTTTTATTCATGTCTGTCTTCTATCTCTTGACACTTGTATGTGACTTTTTAATTAAAATTTCCCTCAAACACTATAATTGTGAACAAAATCTGTGCAGTATCTCTTAAGGACAAATTTCTCTTGTAGTGATTAAGTAGTCTGTAGAGGAAGACACTGCTTCCCTCATCTTCACTTGCTTCTAGTAGAGAGAATAAAGGTATTCCTTCTTGCTATTTCTTGACTATTCATGACGACCTCGTATCAAAGTCTAGAGACAGAGTAGACTTTATGCTGAACTAAATCCAAACTTGGTGCGCTCCTTTTTTTCCCCAAATAGAAAACATTGATATCAATTTAATTTTTTAAAAATAATTCCTAACATATTTTTTTCCTCCGGGTTGTATTAACACAGAGAACACTTACCCTATGAGCAAAAATTTAGGAAAGCACTGGTCAGTTTTTCTTTTCAGCTTTTAGGCTTTAACAATTAATTGGTATTCCTTTTCTAAGGGAAATTCCAGAATTATCCTGAATTATATGTCAGCAGTTCTCCTGGGCAGCATGGATTTTGATTCCATACAATACAGCAAAGGAATGGAAAGCATTACACATGAAAGCATCTGTGGTTCAAATGTTTCTAGCTTAGTTAGAACTCAGTTCATTAACTCACATGAATAGGAAACAGCCTAAATTCTCCTAATTGCTATACTCATAATTGCTATGCAGCTGAGCTAAATCTGTAGTTTGTAACTAATGTTCAAGCTGGACTTAGAAAAAGAAAGTTACTTGCCACTTGTTACATCACAGCTCTACTAATTTAATAATCAGACAGACCTTATTACCAGATACAGAATGAAAAGCAAATATATTGTGTGAACCAGGAATCCATTAAGTACAAGCTTTGACCTCTACTGGTAAAGAAGTAAAATAAAACCTGTATGTACACAGATATTAAGAGCTGGGAACAGGAAGTCAGTGGCAATCACATATTTACCTTCCTTTTAATGTGTGTGCATTTTAGAAAATATAGTCTCCAACTGATGCTAATATAACGTATCTGCTTAAGATAATACGGTCAAGTATATACTTTTGTTTACCCTTTACTTGATACATTCTGATCCTTTTTCTTTTTTACACATTTTCGTTGACTTGGATTTAAAAACAAAAACAAAGAGAGGAAGAGGTATTAACTTTGCCAAAGCTCTTAGACGTCTGAACTATGATAGAACAGATTTGAAAAACATGACTTATATCTTGTTCTGAAATTTGGAAACCTCTTTCCAGTTCTAAGGAATTAAGTTATTGGAAGAATGAAATAAAGTCAAGGGTGTAAAAAACATGGAGGGATTAATGAAGGCAATTCCCATGCATACAGTTTCAAGAACAAAGGATGGAATGGCTATTTTTCGCATGGCCAGAGATCATGCAGAACTGTAAGACGAATGCATTCATAGGAATCATACATTATCTTGCAGTAAGAGTGAACAACTTGCATCACTTTTGCATACTCTGATTAGTGCAAATACATGATGGAAGTGCAGCTGCAACGTGTAACTATTACAGCTGCTTGGGCTCTCAGTCCAGGCAGTTATGCTTCTGTCATGTCTTTCTGTCAGCTGATAATTTAATGTATTAAAACTTCACTGCATGGAGAGACTGGCAGCCATTTTGTGTTTACTTTCATGTAGAATAAAGATGTCAGCACTATGTTTTCTCACAAGGATTTAACATTTTTGTCCTTATTTTTTCACTCTAATGCATGCTACAGCTTCAGACCCGAAAGCTCTTTGCTTCTGTGGGTGATGAAATATAATCAAATCTATATGCTATTGTCAGTCACACTGTTACTGTAAGAACAGCTTTTCTCATGGGGAAAAAACCCCACTATTTGAAAGCTCTGCGTAATTAAATGCACGTGCACTTTTAATACTCTGAGGTTCCTAAGGAAGATTAAACATAATAAAATATGAAGAATCAGTTGAAAAATTATAACTAAATATGAAATTGCCTTTATTTGGCAGTTTCATTTTTCAGTTTTTAAACTGAGCATAATCTAACACTGAATTGCTGCATTGTGCTGTGTAGTTATATCTTTAATATCTCAAGCTTGGATTTTCTCCCCCTTGGGTCAGGTGGTGGGTGTCTCAAATGTAAATGTACAGGATAAATATAAAGAACTATTTCACAGCGTGTAGGTAGGATCCAGACTTAATTTTAGTCCTTACACTTGTGAGCATGACTGCTCCATTGTGCTCTTTGTTAAAGTAATTGCTAAATCAGTAGTAAGTACTCTCAGTGAGTTGTTCTTTTCTTGTTCTAAACTTTCTTTCCTCTCAGGTACATGTTCCACTACTTTAATTATTGACTTGAAATCTCTAGTCTCTCATTGTTCAGTTTAAGAACATGCAGAGGGAAGAATACGAAAAACATGCATATATGTTACGTATCTACAATACAATATAAGCAAGATATTCACCAAATTTATTTTCTAAGGTGCAGTATGCTGATATTTTCCTAAGAAGTCAGACCACACATCGCTAGATGCTTCTAAGATCTTATCCAAATAAGTTAGATGACTCAACAAGTCAACAAGACTCCATCATTTTCCATCTGCTAATACTTACTGTGTATATAAATGTATATATATACACATACTGTACTTATATACATACACATACATTTACATATGCATATATATATATGCAAATGTCTGTACATGTATACATACACATCCTGTTCTCTTGACCTTTTCTGACAAGTCCAGAGAACTGTGCTGCTATCAGGTTTGCTGCCAATTCTATATAAAACTGAAAACTTTGACCAAAGTGCTTAATGTGGCCCAAAGCATGTGAAAAAAATCCAGGGGCAGGTTTTTGGGATGATGTCAGTAATTCTATTTGAGTTAACACCATGTTTTTCCAAAGCCTGTGACTGCTGAGCTGTATATAGTATACTTATCTTAGTTTCTCAACAGAGTATCAGCAAAGTACTTGTTGAGAATATGAGATATATGAGAACTTGAAATTGCCTCTGGGAAATCTGGCAAGTTGAGCTGCTTCTGTGTTTACATATTTTTAATTAAACAAAACTAATACACCCATGAATTCTGGCAGTTGCTGAAATCTATGATAAAACTCTCATGTACTTTAAAGATAATATTCCCCAAGTCTCAACAGCAGTGGAAAATTTGTATCTGAGAAGTATCAGAATGTAAAGACAATTGAAAAAGAAAAAAAAACCAAACGACTGGAACTTTAGCTTTTCTTTTATCATCTTTCTCTATCTTCCACACATTTCCAGACAGAACTCAATTTATTTATGTTTCATTGATCTCACCTGAAAAGCTAGAGCCTACAATGTCGACATACACTTCCAACAATTACTCCAACCCCTCAGTATGTGGTGGAGTGGTGCCAATGTAAATGTGCAGATCCAAGGAAACGCCATGTATTCCTTCCCCTGACTGAGGAAGCCTATGTTTCTGCTTGACCTGGGGTTTGGCAGCCACTGGATTTTCCGTAAGAAGCAGATACTGTAATGTCAGATGTTTCAAACAAAGTCAGAAAAGAATGAGAGGCCCTTCTTTGTGTTATCTCTTCTTCTCCTGCAAGAATCGCAAATACAGGTGCAAGGGAGTTTAATTCTCAGAGCACCCCTATTGAGTTCTGCTAGGCTCCATACAGGGAGGTAGGCTTCCCAAACAGCTTTATTTCAAGGACCGAGTCAAATTCAGTTTCAAACAGTATATTGCATTCCTACTAATTACTACTGCTATACCTATCTCCTGCTGTATCACATCTATGATCTTGCTTGGCTTCCTTCTAGTAATGCATTGAGAAACAAGACTACATGTCTGCCAGGTATTGGTTCAATCTCTTATTCTTTCAGCAAGGTGAGAAAGAAGTATGCAGCACGGCTCTTGTTTCAAGAGCTGATGCTTCATAAGCACCATTAAAGGTAAGAGAAGTGCTGAGCTCAATGCCTTGCACATGACGCATGACAAGCAGTGAGCACTAAGGCAGTCCCCTCTGGCTCTCCAGTAAGCTTCTTCCTCTCATGAAAAGCCTACCAATTTGGTAGAGGAGCATTGCTGATGACTACAGCCTATCTCCAGAGCTTTCAGCAGTCTTAAGAATACTGAATTCAGACAAGAGGGTCTGCTTAAGGTAAGGACTGGGACTGAATTTAAAATTGCATGGGAAGGCAGCATAAGTAACAAGGGACTTGGATTGCTGAGAAGGTGCTCTGTGGCATTTTTCATTGGTTGCCATTTCCTATATAGTGGAAACATCATGCCCAGATATACCCTGTTTCTTCCAGTCAAGCAATAAAAAGGCCACGACATTGTTTGGAAAGATGTTTAGTAGCCTTAGATCCAATGAGAGACAATAGAAAGAATTGTTTGCAGCCAGCAATTGCTCTCTGAGAACAGTTATGTATTGCAGCCTATACTGACAAATGGAGTTAGTTTTCCTGCAGAAAAGAAAACCTTGTGTGGGCTGCAAGCTACAAACTGTTATATTAAAATGTTACTGAGCTAAAGTACATGAGTAACTGTTGAAACACTTCTGCTGGTTTTGCCACTACTAATCATATCTTCTGTTATTCTGTTAAGCTTGCAGTGATGATAAATGCTGGTAAAAGAGAGGAAATTATGTTTTCCACCAGTTTTTACAGTGGCTAAACCTGAATGCAGCTTTTTTTAAGATCTCTCTCCTCACCCTCTATTTGGGGTTTGAGTGCTGAAAGTAAGCAATAAGAGCAGTGGAGTGGCTGCTGTTAGAAGATGGAGGCTTTCTACTCTTTTCTACAACTTCATGTGGCGATGCTAGAATACATCAAGGAACTTGGCTTTAGGCAACCTGTATCATGAGGTTCTTACTTGGAAAGAACTTTATCTTGCAGCAAACAAGATAATCTTAGCCATTCTCTTGACAATCTGTGCTGAGGACATTCGCCATTTATATGAGCATTCATATGCAATTGCTTTCGTAACACTAAGTCAGATAGGGAAACCACTGGATTGCTGGAGGCACATTTGTTGCCTACACAGCCTGGTCCTGCATGAAAGTTCTTTCCCATTTCACAGATAAAAGCAGCACAACACAGGACACTGCTGTCTGTACTGCTACACTGAGCTGCATCACTTAGATAATAACTCTCAAGATAATTTTTTTAACAATATGTGAAAAATCATATTGTACATGATGTTCAAGATTTATCACTTTAATACTGTCTACTTGCTGAATCAAATCTTAAAGAGAACAGAAGAGAGTTAAATGGCCATGATTAAAATTGTGTCAGCAAGCATCAGACTCAACAGACATACACATGATTCACCACATCAGGGTATCCTTGAGTGTTTGAGGCTTTGAAATATTTACAGCAATGGTCTCTAATGGATACAAATATAAGAATATCCAAATGGACTCTGGGTTTTTGATTGCTTATTGTCAGTGAAGATGCAACTCATCCCTTATTTTCTCATTTTCATGAACAGTCAGGTTATTGGTTGTGCTAAAGGAAACATTCACTCATGGCTACTGGCAAGGAGGGAAGGATGAGAAACCCTCACCAGTACTAAAGTAGGTACTGTTAAGGGTGAGCAGCTAAAATATCCACATTGTATAAAAAAAGGGATTTAAAAAGATACATAATGGTTTCCCCAGCTATGTCCTGCAGACTTGGGAGTCACAAAAGATCATCAAGGTAACTCTTTCTGGATCTGACAAAAATGATAAAGACCAGTAACATACTTTGAGACTGGTGGCTAAAGATGATTACTGAGTGGAATAGCTCATTGAGCCAGGGAACCTTTGTCCGATCCCCCCACAAAATGGTACTGTACTCGCTGTATCCAATGTAGCAACACAAAAGCAGAAAAACAGCATAAGAATTCATGGAAATTATAAAGGCTCTATTGACACGGCAGTCATGAAGCATCTGTGACTTGTGACCTTAACAAATTAATTTCTTGTTGCATTTGCCAGGATCAAGTGTCCAAATGTGCCAACAACTTACCATCAGTAGAGATACTGCATATGTTCATGAAATTATAACTCCGAGGCAGGCATCTCCAAACCAAAATTCCCATTTTAGTTGGGATTTTTTTTCCGATACTCCATGGAAATTGGTTTCCAAAATTCCATATAGCACCATGGTTTGTTGATATCCTTACCTTGGGATCATCTGAGAAAGAAACTTCTGAGCAACTTTAAGAAGTTTGGAGCTATATGGCATCCACTTGAGAGGAGATCAGATAAACTCAACTCATAATGCCCTGGAGTAAAACTCTAAACATTAGGCTTGTACATTTTTTTGATTCCTCAATTTTTTTTACCAGGTTTTGATGTCAAATTATGAAAAAATGCTGAAGTTCTCCCCTAGTTCTCTGACACATAAGTTCTACGGATACCAATGTGAAAATAGGCATAAGCATTCAAAAATAGTAAGAAGTTACTGAGATGTGATTCTATTATTTTTAATACGACAAACCAAGACTTTTGGTGATTATCTGTGACATTCTGACATGTGACATCGGAACTGTTCTCAGCCTTGCCCAACTTAGATCAGCCTGATGCACTGAAAGCCTACTATGCAATAACACTGATGCTAACTGAATAAAAATATACAGAAGCACTCATCAGTTGAATAAAAAAACCCAAACCCAACCCTGTACTTATAGCTGTAGTAGCTTGTTTGTGGTTTATGTGGAGTGAAATACAATGCTAAAGAGTATCTCTCTCTGACCAATGCCTGGTTAACTCTTTCATTTGTACCCCCCATGCTATTGAATGTTACAATAAATACTGACCATTCATTACATGCTTACTTACAAGCCAAGAAAATTGATCACAAATGTGTTGTGTTGACTGCTGCAGCATATTCAGACTCGGGTCTTGAAAATGACTCTCCAAGTTCCAGCAGCAATGTAGGCTCATGCAGGTGTGAAGGGGATGCCTGATTAAAAAAAACCCCAAAACATCTGGTGAGTTCAAACCATTTTAACCCATAATGAAATGCCTTTACGTAGGCCATTCTGAAAGAGGTTAGCTGATGACTTTAGCTATATTAAAAGTAGCACATCCAGCTACTATGCAAATAGAAACTGTTACCCAAAAGTTAGGCCTAGCAACTCAGAACTACTGCAAAGGCACAGAAAAGAGACAATTACATTACTTCTCAAGATATGATGAGTCACTTAATTTTTCAGTACTTCTCTGGAAAATGATTCAAGCCTCATGATCCAGGATCTCTATATTGCTTCTAGACTATCCATTGTCTCCTTTCAGGGGGAAAAAAACCCAGCTCCCTGGTAGTGTAGTCTTCCTTGAAATTACTTATGAATTTAGTGTCATTGCAAACATCTGCTCTAACATTCCCCACCCTTCAGCAATTGTTTGTGACTCCTAGGGTGGTATATCTGGTAACTGGAGGGCTTTCACCTCTTGGACTCTGGAATGTAACCAAAACCAGCTACATCTGAGACTTCAACATTGCACCATGGTAAGTGGAGATGTAACCAAAGTCAATATTAAAGTTTATATATAGAAATTTATATATATAGGCCTTTTCTCATAATACTCTTTAAATGAACTTTGCTTACTTGCCTGCATACATGGCAAACAAAATCCTAAAGCACACATTGTTTAAAAATGATGTGCAGCAGAAAACAGAATTTTCTACCAAGCTGAGTCCTGTTTCACAATAAAACTGTCCCACTGTCTATTAACCCATGCAAGTCCTCTTACATTGTATAAACTATGCAGGCCTTACTCACAACTAGGACCTTGAAAAGGAGCTAGAAGACTGATGAAAGGAGAACATCCTGCCCCAGAAGGCACCAAAAGCTGGATAATTGCCTGAGAATGATGAGGTCAGCGAGAATCTACTGGAAAGGTAAATGTGGCCGGGGGAGATGGCGACCACCGACCCACTTAGAGACGGAACAGACCCATAGCCCCTGGTATTGGAGCACAGGCTGGGAATTTTTGTGCCTTGTGCTCTTAAAAGGTGAGTGACAGAAGTTTAAGCTAATCATAGAGTGGTAATCCGTACGTACAGTGGGTGGAACAAGCTCATCAAGGATGTATAAATGTGGGAAGAGTTCCAAACTCGGGGTGCTAGATTTGTGGTGACATACCCCTAGCACCCAGCACTGAATAAAACGATATCTCCTCTCTGAACTATTACGGTTTCAAGCCTTTATTTCAGGTGACACACTATGTGGAGACCTTACAGCAGCCTTCTCAATAAAACTGAGTTTTCCTGAAAAACAGACGAGAAAAACTACTGTTTTAAACGATAAGGCTCTGAGTGCTTCTGATTAAAAGAAAAAAAAGGAAAAAAAAAAAAGGAAAAAGG